>NC_080054.1:15678838-15761338 GCF_026212465.1 Amaranthus tricolor | reverse complement strand
TAAGATTGCTCCTGTATAATTTTTGAACTCAAAAACTGTAACATGTGTCTAAAACTCTGTAAAAACACTATGTTAACTTAAACAAGTTAAAAGCGTACATCGAATAACAACGGCGAACCAAAATGAGCATGATAATGATTCGGTAAGTAACGAAATTTTTTCTATTCAAAATAAAAAAAAAATTTCCAGAATCCCCTCCAATCGCACAAAATGTACGACCAAACCTAGGGAGAGTCGCACAAAAAGTGCGACTGGACCTAGGCTGAGTCGCACAAAAAGTGCGACTCCTCCTAGGTCAAGTTGTACTTTTTGTGCGACTGTGGAGGTTTTGGAAAATATTTTTTAAATTTTTTTTGAAAAATTAATTCATTTTATTTATTATAATTATTTTTTAAGTTATTATTATTTATTAAATATTATAGTAAATTATTTTATTTTATTATATATTTATATATTTATTTTTGTGTTTACTTAAATTATTTATTTATATTATTTTAATTTATTTTATTTTATATATGTATTTTAAATTCAAAACTAATTATTATAATAATATTATCATAATATAATAATATATTAAAATAAAATAATTTATTACAACATTTATTCAATAATAATAACTTAAAAAATAAGTTAAATAAACAAAAGGAATTTTAAAATTCAAAAAAAAAAATATTATGAGTCGCACAAAAAGTGAAACTGAATCTAGGAGGAGTGACACAAAAAGTGCGACTGGACCTAGGTTTAGTCGCACTTTTTGTGCGACTGTTCCTAGGTTTACTCGCACTTTTTGTGCGACTGTTCCTAGGTTCAGTCACACTTTTTTTGCGACTCCTCTTAGGTTCAGTCGCACTTTTTGTGCGACTCGTAATTTTTATTTTTTTCTAATTTGGAATTACATTAAAATAGAAATTACCTCGAGTTTTTGTTAACGACTCCTCCAAGGTTCAGTCGCACTTTAGCTCCGATTAATTTTATGTGTAGATTTTGTGTTTTTTGAAGTGATTAAAGTGTTATTGAGTGAGTTTGAAGTATTTAAAAGAAGTTTTTAAATTTTTAAGTCCAAAGACATTTTCGTCATTTTATTAAATTAATTTAAAATAGGGATGACGATAAAATAAAAAAGGTGGCGAAAATTAAGAATCGGGAAAAATATAGCTTAGCAGGCACGTGTTGGTAGCAGCAAAGGCTAGCCGCGGCATAGATTACAGGTTGTGAATATACTATACGCCCTTCGTCTCTTCACACTAATATACTGTTCGTGTCAAACTTTGACTATGATTTTTCATCGATTAAAATATATTCATGTGGGATCGGGGGAAAAAATTGAATGTGAAAAACAAATAAAAACAGAGGGAGTAGAAACTTTGCACAAAGATTAATAAATAGTGAGACCATTTAAATTGTGTGAAATGAAGAATTACTATGTATGGATGAGAATATAAGAATGTCACGTGGACATACTAAAAAGGAAACTGTGGTTAAAATCAAATCTTATATCAGTTAAAAGGCAAATACCACATTCCAAAAAAGATTCGATTCTCGCCTAGCTATGAGTTCCAATGGCGGATCTAGGGTTTGGAGTTTCAGGGGGGTACCAACTAATAGACGAAATTTCGGCAAAGTTTTTTTTGTAAAATTAACAATTATTTTACCCTTACATGCTAAAATTTTTAATATGACATACCATAAAAGAAAATGAAACAAAATAAATCAATTGACCGAATAAAAAATAATTCAAAATAAATAAATAAGATAAAATTATTAAAATGAAAGAGTATTTATCATCAAAAAACTTGAATATTAATTTTACAGTTTTACTCTTACCAATTGAAAAAATCTAATGTCAAATAGTGAGGAAAATGCTTTCTCTGTTATATTGAATGTAAAGCAAGTATATATATACAATAACCTAAAGCCCAACAATACATGGGCTCTAAAATATTAACACGGAAGCGTACCAATAATTACAAAGCATATAACTCATATTACCCCCTCAAGTTGTAGTTGTAGCATGAAGATTATAAACATGATATTTGCTGTAATTGAGATAAAATATATTTATGTGAAATCTCGTTAGCTTCGTCTTAATGTATACTTTTTTATCATGTATTTTTTATAATTTATTATTATGTATATTTAAAAATATTGATGTTTAAAATTTACTTTGAAAATTGTGCAAAAAATAAACGGGAAGAACAAAAAGAAACGGAGGGAGTATTATATTAAATAATACTCCCTTCAATCATATAATTATACTCCTATTATACAATGCTACAAAAGAACTATCAAATTTTTAATGACAATTTTATAGAGCTTTGCCAAATGAAGTATTATTACAGATTAAAATGTGATTGTGTAACTTTAAAAGATTTTATTACATTAATTATGATTTTAAGATCAAATATGTATAACTTATTAAAATCTTTCTGAAAATTTTGCGTAGCGATGTATGATTTTGAGAAAACTATTTCACAACTAATATTTTAGAGGCAACTATTAACTATTTTATATAGCAATGCATATCTTTCATGATATAAATTATTTTATTTAATTTAAATAATTTCAACATTGTACATATTAATTTTTTTGGAAAATGTTAAATAAAATGTTTTAAGAGCTTTGTTATTTTTCTGAATTTTATTTAGAATGATTGAATTATTGGGTTATGTAGACAATATTTTTGCAAGCACATGCAATTTTGGCACAAATAATTTTACAAAATCGTCAATTTCACAAAATTAGTTAATTTTGGGCAAAATATATTATTAGTAATTATTTATACAATCAAGCAATAATATGTTATGAAAACTTATATATATTGTTACATTTTATTAATATCATAATATGATAATTATAATATGCAATTGTCTCTTTCTTTAAGTTCATATTTATATGTATTTTCATATTAACAAATTTCGTGCATTGTACGAGTTTGTATACTAGTTCACTATAATTATCCTCGCGTCAAATGTCCCCTTTTCATTTTAAGTCCTTAATTTAGGATAACTAATTAATGATGAATCTTAGTAGTTAATATAGACGTATTTTGTAAAGTGAATAATCTTTTTCACTCTAACAAAGTAAGGATATATGACTCCATGTACTATACTTTAGATGATGCTTGATAAAGCAAATGGGTATCGTTGTATTTTTAATCAATCACTATAATTTGTAAATCTAAAGTTGATTTTAGACATGTTTAAACTGTTCAACTGAACAAGACCCAAGAAAAGGTAGCGTCATATATTAAAAGTTGCTTAAAAACCGATCTTCAAGTTAGTTCAACCGGTATGAAGTCTACCCTTATGATAATTGGTACGGAGATCGAGACCCTTCATGTTCATTTTTATTGAAAATAAGACGCGGTATTTAATGATCTTAGCATTCCCTTTTTACCTTACTCTTCCCAACACCCTCAATTCTCAAGCAACTTTATTTTTCCTTACCATTTCTTCTCTTCTTCCCAAGACCCAAACTAATATTATTTTCACCATCTTTTCTTTATAGTTACTTAATTTCAAATCAATTTTAGCTTTTATGATCACACTACAATTTTGTGATTGTGAAAATTTAGTGTATGCTTCCAAAACTTATGTTTTTATAAAATTTGAAGAGTTATACACGAGGGCCCCATTTTTTATACAAAATGTGAAAATAAACAGGGCCACAATATTCTTTGCGCCTCTGTGTAAAATATTATAAAAAGATAAAAAAATTACTAGTAAAATAAACACAAAAAATAAGTAAATTAAAATCACAAAACTCTCATTCTATCAAATCCTATCACATAAGGATGATTAGTTAATGATGCAAATGCATCAAGTGATCAAGACCTTGCAAAAAGCTCACAAGTACAAGACAGTGTTCATAACTTGACATTTACGCCAAATAATCATGAAGGGCAAAAGATGACCAAGCATGCTTTCCAAAGATTGAGTATAACCCCAAGATCATGTATTGGGTACAAGGAAGCCAATATAGCACCAAGGAACAGCATCACGCACATGGAAATGGGAACAACTCATGGTTTCAGAACAGCACAGCAGCAAACTAGCGACCATGCCACCTTGCACGATACGTGGAGACCAAACCAGTACGTCCAGGACCTGGGTTAAAGTGGAAATGGAATCTTGGTACTTGGATCTAGCTATCAAGGTCCTAAAACCATTCTAACAATCCACGTGGAGTCCTAGAAGCCGAGCTGAAGGAGGGCTGCTCGACAATTTGCTAGATCAGAATTGTTCAAGTGTTTTCTTTGTTTTCTGTTTCTGTTTTAAGCACCTAGTAATTAGCACATGTTCTTTAATTAGGTGTGTGATTAGAATATAGCCGTTAAGGTAGTTGAGGACTCTATATAAAGAGGGTCTCACCCATGTAATAGATAGAGTTCAAGCCACGTTTCATATTGATAATTCAATACATAGAGGTATTTCAGAAAAAGTGTTTTTCTGTTTTCTTTTTCGAAGTTGGAGGCAACTTCATCAAAGGCTACGGAGTATCCTTTGATCCTTGGAGTGTTAAGAGTTGTGGAGCAACCTTGATACTTTAAGGAAACCTCGTGTGCAAGGTCTGGGAGGCTTTGTACATATCAGTTTCGTGTCAATCATAGAGGAGAGTCACAGGTGAACACCATCAGAAAATCAAGAACGGAGTTCTTGGTTCTGTTTGTGGTTGTTTCGTGTTCTTTTCATGATCAATTCGTAGTATTGTTTGTAGTAATCATTAAAGCTTCCGCGCAACATTAATCCTTGCATAACCAAGGCCTTAATCAGCCCTGGTTTCGCATCAGTTAACTTCACAAATCATTGTGACAAATAGTGCAAAAAAACATTCAATTGATTTATGCGAAAAACATGTTGATAGTGCGAAAAAACAGGTTGATAGTGCAAAATCACATTAGGGTGATTTGTTAATTTCCTTCCTCAAATCTAGAAGTATTTGATATTTGATGTTTAATTTAATTGGTTTATGCGAAAAACAGGTTGATAGTGCAAAAAAACATGAAATTCTGCTAGAAGTGGTGCAAATCTTGACTGATTTAGACCTTTTGATCTCAAAATCTTACATTTGTTCTGATGGGGGATGGTTTATGGACGGTTAGTATCATATTTCATGTCATTTTCATTATTTTGATCTCAAAATATGAAAATCTTGACTGATTTGTCTTCATGGTTCAGTTTTTCACGTTACCGACCAAGTTGGCAACAAGATTACTGACGAAGCTCTTATTCAATACATTCAAAAGGTCTGCAATTCTACATGAAAAATAATTGTTATTTTCTATGAACATAATGTTGAAAAGTTCGTAAAATTTGAAGGCGGTATGTACGAAGAGAAATTCGAAGGAGGCGCAAGTGTGTCCAGGCCGAGAGGTGAGACCGCTACATGTAGCAATGGAACACACCACCTTAGAACTGACTGTGACGGATCAGTCAGGCTTACTATCCGAAGTGTTAGCTGTACTTACTGAGCTAGGGTGCCGTGTTAGCGCTGCAGTGGCGTGGACTCACAACAGGCGGGGTGCATGCATCATATATGTGGACGATCAAGACGAAATGGGAAGGCTAATTACAGACCAGAAACGGCTGTCTTACCTGCAAGAACATCTGCAGACAGTTGTGGAAGCTCATCATAAGAACGGTGAGAAGCAGACCGTGAAATTGATCACCCCTACCACCGCTCAGACTCACACTGAACGGAGACTTCACCAGCTCATGTTGATTGACGAGGACTACGAGCCGTGCAATAGATGTGGTGAAAGTAGCAGTGATGGTGATCGAGCGAAGTATAAGACCAACCAACCGAATAATGATGGATCGAGCTGTGGATGCACACAAGTAATGGTAGATACTTGTAATGAGAATGGGTATTCTGTGGTAAGCGTAAAGTGTAGAGACCGTCCTAAGTTGCTGTTTTGATACAGTGTGTGCGCTCACCGACATGCAATATATGGTGTTTCATGCAGCCATTTCTTCCGATTCCTCTATTTTAGTTCAGGTAACACCATCTCTTCTAGAATCGTTCCTAATGCCGAAGTAATTAATGTTTGAATCAGAATCATGTTAAACCGTGTGTGTAAACTGATTGCTCATTATGTAAGACAAAAAGACGGAGGTACACTAGACTCTGAAAACGAGAGGCGCAGAGTAAGACAATGCTTGATTGCGGCAGCAGAAAGAAGAAGCACACAGGTATGACTGTCACTTGCACCCCAAACCCCATTCAACTGAACTTAATACTATGAGAATACTGTCAAATAGCTCGGTGAGTTCTGATTTGAGGATTACTCCATCTGTCTCTCTTTTATGTAGGATTACTTTCAGATGTAACCAGGATTTTCCGGGAGTGTGGGTTATCCATAACTAGAGCTGAGGTCGGAACAAACAAGGACAAGGCAACGGGGACATTTTATGTTAAAGATGTTTCAGGGCGGAAGGTAAGCGAAGAAATTGTGGCAACGATAGAGAAACAGATTGACGGAAAAGTTGTGGTGCATGATAAAGCGCCCAGCAAAAGCTTTAGTAGTGGCACAAGAGGAATGGATGACAAGCCAAGGTTGTTGTCCTTAGGCAGCTTGATATGGTCTCGAATAGAGAGGATTACAGGGAACTTTGGACTCGTAAGGATGTGAATAGGTTGCACAATGTAATATGTAAATACTAATTACCAAAGCACATCATGCTTGTAAGTTGCAAGTATATGTCAGTGTACCAGTGCACAATGTTCAAAAAAAGATCATCATCAAGTTTTAACAGTTGTATATGATATGATTAGAAGATGACCAACATAAGAACTAAAGGCATAAGAGCTGAGTTTGATTAAACTTGATAAAATTAAACAATGGTAGAATATGTTCTCCCTATAGTACGTAATCTGGGCTACACAACAACAATGTTAAAGCTTTAATCTCAAAAGACTAGAGTTGGCTAAATGAACCAAAATATCAGTTTCAATGGTCGTCCATATGAATTCACATATCATTTAAACTTAATAGAACTAAACTTAACTTATCAAATATTAATTAAATCAAACTTAATCTAGCTTATAGGTACCGAAATAGTTACAAAGAAAGTAATGAGCAAAATGCAGAGAACAGGCCCTTGGTGAGTTTCAGAGCATTTTCCTCCAACAAAATAGATTATTGAGAGGAACTGCAGATGCAGAATACATTCTGTCCCGCTCAATTTCCTACACTTGTTCTCCAAATGTGAGAGCGTTTGAGAGCAAGTGTAGAAAGTTAGTACGGAGGAAATATAACACGTAAAGCAAGTGGTGCATATATGTGATCACAACGTAGGCAAACAAATCACAAGAAAAAGGGCAGAAACAGAGACAAAAGAGGAATGATATACAAGAGGCATTATATTGATGATTAATCTTACAGCTTATAAGATAGTGTTATTCAAGTAGAACTAAATCATAAACTGAAAATAGTATATTTTTTACAGAGGACATCCATGCGAACCAAATAAACCATAAAAACTGAAACCGGAAATAACACAGAGTGCCCATTTAAAATATATATATATAATAGTTAAGTAATGACATCAAGCATCATCAATATCTTCAACATCAAGCCAGTCACTAGATTTTTTATTCTTATGGGCACTAACCTTGTTGGATCTGGAACTATCCATACTCTTTCTATTGACGATCCTTGAAGAATCAGCTGATAGCTGAATCCAATCACTAGATTCTTTACCGGAAGAGCTAGGGTTTTCATCTTTCTTATAACTAGTGGGAACATCATCTTCCTCCTCAAGGTCACTAAACGATACATCATCATCTTGTCCTATATGATAAGAAGTTCCTTTGAATGAACCTCCTTCAGTGCTATCTTCTTTCAGCCAATCATCCACATCATCTTCATCTTTTTGATCTATGGTTCTAGAGGCACTTGGTGCAGGACTCTTGATGTCCTTTGAAAGTTCCACAGCAACTTCCCTGTCACTGCCTTCAGTTTGGTTAGCATTGGAAGTGGGTACTGCCACTGCTTCCGTGTTCTTAAAAACCTCATCAACAACCACCTTGTCAACAACCGGAATTTCGGCAGTAATGATAGGATGCTTATCTATTGCAAGATCTGCTTCAGCTGATGACGCTGGCTCTACGGCTGATATCTCAACTGGTAAATACTCTGAAGGATTGGCACCAGGAACTGATAAATACTCTTCATGAGAAACCTCGGCAGCATCTGTTGATGCTTTTCCACTTCTGGAGTCAAATGACATCGATTTACCGCGGGTATGGAGCTCTTGGGTTAGCATTGCCCTAGCTTTCACAATCTACAGAAAAGTAGTGAAAAAAAACCCCTCAATTCATGGAACCAAAATGTTTTTTTCAAGAAATCATGTGAAACTCAAAAATCAATGTCAAATGATGACTGAAAAACGGTAGACTGGTCACACATACTCCTTTGCCACGAAATTTGCCTCATTTTTCTTTTTAGTGCGTTCCACGAAATTTTCCCTATTTCTAATTCTACTCTTGATACACACTCTTTCTTTAATTCTAGTCCATACATTTAATTTACATTTTCATCTCATCTACATATTCCTCTTACTTTTTCATAAAATATATCATCTTACCACTTTTAAGTTTTACTTTCCCTAATTTACTCACAGTTTGTAAATTTGGTGGGATAGAGGGTTTGAAGGAGTATTTAAGAACAATTCTAAGGGCATGTTTGGCAAATGACTGTTAGCTATAGCCGAAAATGTTGGCTAGTTTGATCAACTGGAAGTATTACCTAAGAAGTCAACTGTTTAAGATAGTTGTTTACGCGGGCTATTAAGGAGATGTTTGGTGAAATTTATTTGTTGATTGTTGGTTTAGTTAGAGAAAAAGCATGTCAAAAGCCAAAAGCCAATGAAAAAACTACTAGGAGTAGCTCTTTGGTTTTGACTTAAAAGTTAGCTTTTCAACTAGCTTAAAAGTCATTTATTAAACACTTATTTTAGCTGTTTGACCAGCCAATAAGCCAAAAGTCAATAGTCAACCAAAAAGCCAATAAAAAGCTAATTGCCAAACACCTCCTTATCATGAGATAAACATCTTTTCATGTGATATGCCAAACTAACTATTTTGGTTTGAGCCGACCATAAATTAAATAGCATGAATAAATCCTGCGAACTCCAACTAAGGACAAATCATTCAGAGAACAGCAGCCAAACAGACCATTGTTAAGTAATAGGTAAAGTGTTGCATACACATTAGCTTAGATTTGACAGCATCTGACTTTAACTTATAGTGGAAGTGGAATAGTGAATCCCAAAAAACTTTGGTTGGCTTCACAAGTCAGTTCATTCCCAAAATTAGCTTTACAAAAAATCTAGCAGAACATGGTATGCTGCGAGAAGATATTAAACTTAAGGGTCTCTATGAGCCAATCACGCCTCCAAATAAAAGTGGTTATATCCATAGTAAAAACAACATCGCGTCGATTCGTACCAGCTATATTGTAAAGGTTATCAAATTTAACGAACACATATTACCCGCACTATCAAGGCGTAAAAAAAATGTTTTAAGGATATATCATATACACTAACCACATTGCTTCCATTGCCATATCAGCAATTCATTACAACATTTTTGCATCAAGACCCTCCCCCCTCCCCCCTCCAAAAAAGGAATAGATGACAAAGGGTCACACAAAAGCAATGCTAAAATTTTAGTCCCAACATATGGAAGTACATGTAAACACATCAACAATTGTCGGTAAGAAATATACTTTCGACCTTATCTAATGCTAATGTACAATTAAGAAAATTAATTTCAATGATCATCCATACATTCTCCTCTTTCATTCATTTTTAACAATTTTCATATACTTCTACAAATCTCAATTTTTTATGCCAATATGCACTCATGTTGTACAAATCAGAATCAAGCCTTCAACCTATAATTTCATCATTTACACAAAAGCTTGGTAGAAATGACGGCATTAATGCTAGCTCCTTTCAAGCCTTCAACCTATATTTTCATCATTTACACAAAAGCTTGGTAGAAATGACGGCATTAATGCTAGCTCCTTCAATAGAATTTTTAATGTGAATTACATAACCAATATCAATGATCCCAAGAGATAGCTTGATTATTGAGAAATAATAGAGTCTAGATTGTACAAAATAATGGTTGGCATAGACCAAAGACTTCTTTTGACTTGGTATTTCCTCAGTAGGATCACACCAAGGCTATGCCAAATTGCAAGTTCCTAAAACATAAATACCCAAAGCTATACTAGCTCAATGAAAAGGAGCATCAGACCCCAATAGTGTTCAACAAAAACAAATTCTAAACATCAATCAGACTCTGGGAAATTGAACTAACTACTAAACTATGATAATGTCTAAAAAGAAATTACCACACCTTTTACCAAAAAAATGCAAAATAAAGTAGTTGTGATACCCAAAAGAAATGAAAATCTAATCATGCATTTATGTTGCTTTCCATTTCATGTGATGCTCACATAAGAATTTTAGATAACTAGAAGCATCATTCTTACCCTCAATGCCACTACCAATAGTTATCAGTAATTGTGCTAATAGTGTACAACCTTTGCTACTTTAAGTGTCTGTTAAGATCATTCATATGAAAACAGATACCTTGACTTTCCAACACTATGGCTATTTCAGAAAGTGATCTGCCAAAAAGGGTGGGCCTAATCACATGGATGCTGCTAGCCTAGGAGCACAATATAGATAGCATCCATCCAATTATATGACAACACATCATCATCTAATGTCGGTATATAGGAAGTCCCTCTTCTCAAATCTTTAATCATAAAGCTTGTAAGTTGCACCACTATGAAAAAAATGCCCTCAGCATGTAAAAGGATACTAAAATATCAGCTCATGGGTTCTCAAGACTCACTTTTGGATGTAAAAGAAGTAATCAAAAGTGAAAATTGTAATGGTACAACAGCAAATTAAGTAATTTGACAATAGCATTGTTGTATGGACATTTGGACAAGGTTCCAAGCTTGTGAATCAATAAATAGTAAATAGCAACAGCAAAAAGAGTAATATGATGACAAGAAACACAATCTACCTGTGGTGTAGACAAAATTTTAGCATCTTGTATGCTAAGTCTAGGATGCACAAGCACAAAATAAATTTTCCAAAAGGAGCCTTCGTTCATGCAACCCAGGCAAAGTTCAGTTCTAAGGGCAGCCAATTCAGGTGCAAGACGTTCAACAGCCAATGCATGTTCTTGTTGAGCATCTGACAAGTCAAACTCTGAACACAAAAGTAGAAAACTTTATGAAGCTTAAGTTATATGCAGAAAAATACAAAGATTTTAGATTAATATTCAAACTTCTGTAACAACTAATGGGAATTACAATGAAATAGAATTTGGATACAGTAAGCTGAACATTGAATCATAAAAACTTTCTACTCCAATGCTATTAGGTGGCTTCCCACATAGGCGGGACCGCAGGATTAAGAGACTCAGATGTAAGTTATAATTCATTACAACAAAGAAATTAGAATCTATCGTTTAAGCACAGAATATAAAAATTGGGTAATCAAACTTGTTCTTCCATGCGTGATCTTATGGTTGTTATAAGATATAACTTCCCATAAGAAGAAATAAACAATATGACAATAAATGTGAACTGTGATTGTATTGCTTCCAAAAACGAAGAAGAAAGACTTCTCAAGTCTCAACAACCAAAAAAAGAATTCCTCGTCTCCACATGTTTGAAATGAACAATTTGAAAATCATATTAGAATGATCAAATACTTAAGAATGCATAATATTGTACTCATAACTTATGAGTAAAATATTATGCTATCTTAAGTGTTTGATCATTCTAATATGGTATTCAAATTGATCATTTCAAACATGAGTCATAGGCATTGCTCTAGATACAAGTAACCTGAATAACAATCCCGTACGGCAAATTATCTCCCTTAATTATGACGAGCATCTTAAATACAGTCCTTTGTAGCAGCACTTTATCAAACCACATGACAATTAATATCACAACCAGAATCATCATACATATATGTAATAAACATCTTGTTATCAGCACATATTGCATATAATCTTCAAACTGAAAGCATCCAATTCTTCACCAAAAAGTTCAAATAAAAAAACAATTATTCAACAAAATTTACCTTCATCCTCATCATCATCAGGCAAAGGAAAATCAATCCAAGTTTCAGGATGCACAGAAACATCACGAGCAAAAGCCACTACTTCATCAGTAACTCCAACAACCCCTCGCTGTGCATACTCTTCAATTGACAAGTCCTCTTCCGCTGCAAACTGCAGCAAATTCGTCGCAATTTTTGTGAACTCCGAAACCGCCTTATTAGTCGAAAGCTTCGAAATTCCAGTCCGAAATTTCCCTCCAATCTCCGACAAATCATTTCGAATGCCAGTAATTCCGGCAAGATCACTCGTATCATGGTCGGAATCATCAGTGTGCGGATCGCGATCGGAGATCTGAGGGGGAGGAGCAAGAAATGAGGCAACCCCCCAAAACTGACGAGTTAGGGTTTTGGAAAATTCAGATAGATCATCTTTAACGCCGCGAGGAGTAGTTTGATGATCTGATGATGAAGGTGAATCGGAGGAGCGTATTTGATGATTGTCGCCATCGTTAGGGTTAGGAGTTGGATATGGTTGATTATCTTCAATGGTGGTAGTGACGTGTTCTTCGGAGTCGTCAAGCTTAAGAGAGTTGGCAATGGAGTTTACCAGCCATGACATTGCTTCGTGGATTAGAGAGAGAGAGAGAGAGAGAGAGAGGAGTGTTTCTCTGTGATTGAGTGGATCGAAATGGAGAGAGGCGAGAGATAATTAGCACCGACCAGCCATTATTGAGTCAAAAACGACTAAAAATAATGCCAATTTTAGATAATTAGGTTTTACAGTACCTACCCATCATTGTAAACAAGAATGGAATTAAGCTTTCATTTTCTGGAATATACATTAAGAATGTTTTTACTCCTTTCTCTCTAAATTGTAACATGGTACACTAGTGGAAAAAAACGTATTTGTTGCTTATCATTTGCTGCGGTTTTTGTATATACGCAGCAATAACTAGAAAAAAGAATTAAAAAAAAAAGAACCCTTAATTGCTGCGGTTTTGTGCCTTGACCGCAGCAAATACACATGTGCACCTTCAATTGCTGCAGTTTGTTTCATGCCCGCAGCAAATATAGCTTGCAATTTCTTAAGCTTCTGTTTATACGCATTAATTGCTGCGGTTTATCCTATTGACCGCAGCAAATAGGGTTCATAATATAAAACCCTTAAGCTTCTGTTTCATTACCAGTTTACCACAAACAAACGCACGCGAACAGCAGTTTCTTCAAACTTCATCTTCATCAAACTTCATCATCTTCTTCATTGAAAAAACATCGAACATTATCAAACTTCTTCAAACTTTCCAGACTTCTTCAAACATCGAACATCATCATCTTGTTCAAACAGCCGTTCCATTCCATAATTCCCTCAAACTTCTCTTGTTCATTATCAAACTTCAAACATCGAACATTCTTCAAAACATTCTTCAAACTTCAAACTTCATTATCGAACATTCTTGTATTGTTCTTCAAGGTATTATTTTTTCAAGCTTAATTTAAATTCTTCAACTTCATTATGTTTTAGGGATTTAGTTTTTTTATACTAATTTTTTTCATTGTATAGGTTATACACAACCCACCAAAACCCACGAAATTCAAGGTATCCTTTTCATTTTGATTTTGTAAGTTAGGTTTAAATCTTGTTTCATGTAGCCAATCTCATTTGTTTGGTAGATAATTACTTGAATTGCAATCCTTGTCCCCAAAATAAAGTGTTTTTAAAGTGTTGGACAAATCCACCAGTCGAAAAATCCATCTCTCCTAATGATGGCTCCACTTTGACCTCTTTTCTAGTTTCACGGAGGTTCCATCTCCAAGGGCTCAGAGTTGCAAATTGAGGCTGCCGAATTCTTCTGGAAAGACGTTCAGGTAGAAAATATAAAAGGAAACTAGTAAAATGTCTTTGGCACTTTTAATTCTTGAAGCTGACTTTGGTGCCCTCTTTTAGCTTGATGGCAGCATGATCATTATTGCTGAAAATGTGATGGCTGCTATGGGGACTGATGAAAGTGGGGAACCTGTATTAGAGTATGGTCACAGGTTATTTTCAAACTCGTTCTATTGTCGTCTATATTACATAAGGGTACAACTTCAGCTCAAGTATTTTATGTTTCTGTAGATGTCCAAGGTGTAAGTTGCAGAACGTCAGGGTACTGAACAAAGGAATTGACTGGGAATCTGAAGGAAATATCTTCTTGAGGCATGAGATTCATCGAGATGAGTGTTTGAAGATTATGCTGCATGGAAATGCTGATTTTGAGGCTACTGATGTTACTCTTGAGGTGAATTACTAGACATCAATATTTTTATGAAAATTGTCATAAAGTATGTGTGCGTATCATGAACAATATTCTTAATTTTGTCATAACTCCTGATTGTAAGTGCGAGAACCACAAACAAGCAGAACACACCGACAGTCTAAACTTTAGCGTTGTCATGGGGTACTCTCTTGGGGTCTACTGATGTTTTAAATATAGACCTAGCTAACAACTTAGTATTTTAGTTTTTCAAATTAAGAATCTATTTAGTGATACACTAATTCACTAAAAAAAAGCAAACATATTACAAAGTTAAGCATTTGCTTTCCAAATAAAGGTTGAGAAAATTAATGATGAAATTGGCTGGACAACTAAAGATAAAACTAGAAAGATTACCTCTTAACATTAAATTTGAGGAGTACAAGATGAAGATTCTTTATCATCACCGCTTATATCCTAAACTATGCTTATTCTAGTCAGACTGTGCCAACTCTTGGATGTTAACAGCAACTTGCTAGTATAGTGGACCTTCTATCAGTTATGGAAGCATCCTATTTATAACTGATGAGAAACAGTCAGTCTTCAAGATATTTTCTGTGTGCCTTAGATTCATATTTGAAAGTTTACTTCCTTGCCCCAAGTTTTTCTTTGAACTGGAGTAGTTGCCACTCTGTATGAGATAATTGTTGGCTCAATTGCTTCTAATTTCTATAATATTAGGCATTTGGCTTTACTGTAGTTGTATCACATTAAGGCTTATGCAGATGAAGTTACATCAGATAGTATGACTAATTCCAATGCATTTCATTGATTTTATAGATCCTCGCATTTCCTTAAATAACATCTTACAACGTCTATCTGATGCAGACCCTGTAGTTGCATTATACACAGTCACTTGCTGGTTTTGTTAAGTGGGTTCTTATAAGGTGATTGTTTGTGATGCAGGGGAATCATGTTTTTGAGGTTCCTGATGGTTGTAGGTTGAAGGTTACCTCAACAAATCCAGGTTTGTGGAAACACTTATATAATTGCTGATTGATGCATTGGAATTTCCAGCTGATTTTGTTACGTATTTTGGAAATACGAATGATGTGATATCCGCTGAATTGTAGGTGTATCAATGCAATTAGAACCCATCGAAGATGCAAAGAAAGATACGGGAAGCTGGTATTGGAGTTACAAGATAGATGGACCTCATGTAAAGTTGGAAATTGTAGAATCTTAAAGGACATATAGCATATATCTCTATAGCTGATGTGAATAATTGTTCACAGAACTCGGGATTATTTTTCCTTGATAAATTGTAATTAGTATAGATTATTTTTTATACTTTAATGTATATATATATATATATATATATATATATATATATATATATATATATATATATATATATATATATATATATATATATATATATATATATATATATATATATATATATATATATATATATATATATATATATATATATATATATATATATATATATATATATATATATATATATATATATATATATATATATGTACGTACATAATATTATATTATATATACGAGCGAGAGTTTATTATTACAAAGAGATTAATGTTGATTATCTGTGATTATCATTGGATTAATCACTGTTATTACATTGTATTATTATTGCATTATTATAAGGATAAAACGGAAAAAGAAAAAAAAAAGAGAGGTATTTGCTGCGGTTTTGCCCTTGACTGCAGCAAATAATGCCCCACTTATTTGCTGCGGTTTTGCCCCTGACCGCAGCAAATAACCCTCCTTATTTGCTGCGGTTTTTGCCCATGACCGCAGCAAATAATGCCCTTATTTGCTGCGGTTTTGAACCGCAGCATTTAAAAAAGGACATTTGCTGCTATCACTATTGCTGGGGGCCAAAACCGCAGTAAATAATGACAAAAAAACCGCAGCAAACGACGTTTTTTCCACTAGTGGTATCAGATTGCTCAGAAATTCGATCCTTCCTTGCTTGATCCTCTTCATCATTCTCGTTTCTTGAATTGCTGCCTCTTCAATTTGATCATCTTGCCACTTTGATAGACTGCTTCTTTAAATTGCTTCTTTGCATGTATGTATTTTTTCTACATTTTCTTTGTTCTTTCTTCTTCAATCTTTCTTTTGCATGTGATTCTTTGAATCTGTTCTTGCTTTCCATTCATTCAATCTTTGCCGCAATTGCTCACTTTGTTCTTACTAGTTTCAAATTTCATTCTCTCATTCATTCTTTCCATCACAATTATGACTGAAACTCCACAACATATTTCTAATCCTAACCTTACCACCATATTTGGTGGAGTCTATTACATACATCCTTCAGACACTGCTTCCAAGCTTGTGACTGATGTTTTTGATGGTACTTCATACATTGATTGTCAAGAATCCATACTCTTAAGCCTTTCCACTAAGAACAAATTAGGATTCATAGATGGTAGTTTGCCTAAACCTCCTGCCACAGATCATACATACAAAGCTTGGTGTCGTTGCAATGATCTTGTTAAGAGTTGGTTGGTAGCATCGATTGACAAAACAGTCGGTAGAAGTGTGCGATTTAAAAAGACTGCTGCTGATGTTTGGACAGACTTGGCTGAAAGATTTGGCCAACCTTCATCTACCCTCTTGTATTCTTTACAAAAGAAATTACTACTACTTGAACAAGGCAGTGATTCCATATCTGAATTTTATACCAAAATCATGGTTATATGAGATGAAATAAACAATCAAGATCCCCTTGCTATTTGTGCTTGCAATAACTGTATTTGTGCTACAGGTAGAAAGAATTTGAAATCTCAACAAGATAGTAGGGTAATGATGTTTCTTATGAAGTTGAATGATGATTATGTTCAAGCCAGAACCAATATCTTGATGATGAATGAACTTCCTAGTTTGGGGAGTGCATACAGATTCTATGTGCAAGAAGAACGACATAAAGAAATCAAGCAGGTTATTTCTTCTTCCCATGAATCCCTTGCTTTTGCAGCTGATCGAAGAAAATTTCAAGATAAAAATAATTTTACCAAGAGCACATATCAACCACCTCAATTCAGAATGTCAGGTACTAAGAGATCCAACACCTGGTTCTGTGACCATTGTAAGTTGTCTGGTCATACGGCTGATAGGTGCTACAAATTACATGGTTATCCACAAGGATGGAATAACACTAAGGAGAAAAAATATGCACATATGACTCAATATAGTGTTGATGATGAAGACAATCAAGATTCTACTGCTTGTCAATCTGGAAACCTAAATACTGGAATTCAACCCTGGCACAATCTACCTACTGCAACCTCAGCATCTACTTCTGCAGCTCCTACTATAACTCAGGAGCAATATCATCAACTCATGAGCCTTCTCTCAAAACATACCTCAGATACTTCCGATTCTTTGAACAAGACATCTCCAAACAATGGAACTACATTCATGACAGGTAGTTCTTGTCTCTTTTCTGTTTATAGAAAGTGCATGTTATCCACTTTCACACCTATATGGATAATTGATAGTGGTGCAACTGACCACATATGCCATGATTTAAAGTTGTTTCAAAATTTTGAACCTGTCAAAAATCTTGATAACACTATAACTGATCCTGATGGTAGAAAGGTGGCTATTAAACATATGGGGACAGTTAAACTGAATGATAATGTGATATTAGATAATGTGCTTCATGTTCTAGATTTTCATTTTAATTTGATTTCAATACATAGACTTTGTGAGAGTTTGAAAGTTGCAGTTCAATTCACTCCTACTGAATGTATCATTCAGGGTCAACCTTTGATCAATCCACAAGTTCTTGGTAGGATTTTTCATGGTCTATATTGCACCAGTCCTTGGGATCAAGGTTCTTCTCATACCTCAAGACAAATCAGTTGCCATAGTGCTGCTCATAACACTGCTGTAGAAGAATTGAAACTGTGGCATTTAAGATTAGGGCATATTCCTTTTACTCTTTTGAAAACCATAAGGAAAAATGTTGTATCTGTGAATAAGATAGATTGTATTTGTCAAGTCTGTCCAGCGGCAAGACAAACAAGATTTTCTTTTCCACATAGTTCAATCAAAACAATTAAACCTTTTCAATTAATTCATGTTGATCTTTGGGGCCCTTATCATGTAACTACTCATAATAAATACAACATGTTTGTTACTATTGTGGAAGATTTTTCTAGGCACACTTGGGTGCATTTTGTCAAAAATAAGTCTGATGCTGTCACTATAATAAAAGACTTTGTGATTTATGCTGATATACAGTTTGGGTGTGTAGTCCAATTAGTAAGATGCGATAATGCAAAAGAATTGACTGAAGGAGAAATTTTAAGATATTATAATAGCAAAGGGATAGTGTTACAGAAAAGTTGCAGTTCTACTCCACAACAAAATGGAGTTGTGGAGAGAAAACACAGGCATCTCATGGAAACGGCTAGGAGCCTATATATACAATCTAAAATTCCTGTATCCTATTGGAATGAATGTGTTTTATCAGTTGTACATTTGATCAATAGAGTCCCATTAAAATGCATACAAAAATTTTCTCCTCGTGAAAAACTGTTTGGCAAACCACCTAATTTGGAGCACCTCAGAGTTTTTGGGTGCCTATGTTTTGTATCTACTCTTAAAACTCATAGAACAAAATTAGATCCTAGAGCCTTGCCTTGTGTTTTTCTGGGGTACCCCTTTAACCACAAAGCCTACAAAATTCTTGATCTTACTTCTCACAAAATTCTCATTAGCAGAGATGTTGTGTTTCATGAGAAACACTTTCCCTTCCATTTTTCTACTTCACCATTAACTCCATCTAAGTCTACTTTTCCTATTTTTCTTCCTGAATGCACCAATTTTCATCATCCCTCTCTCTATGAGTTGCCTGACATTTTTCAAGCCACTGCACCAGATACTACACATTTCAATACTGACCCAGACACTACACCATACACTTCAAATTTCCCTCCTGACACTTCTTCCTCTTCTTCCTCATCTCCTACCAACATCTTAGACCATTCTTCAACCCAACCAAGACGATCTTCTAGAGCTGTAAAAACTCTTTCACTTCCCACCACCAAATCCATTAATCTAACTCTTCCTTCTACCACTCACTGGTGTAACCTTGTCCAAATAAGCTCTACTCAAACTAATTCCTTATCTTCTTCCTCTATTCCTACCGAGCCACAATCCTATAAAGAAGCAGCCAATCATCCTAGTTGGGTTGCAGCTATGCAAAAAGAACTACAAGCCTTGCAGGAAAATCATACATGGGACATTGTTTCCTTACCTACAGGAAAGAAAGCAATTTCATGCAAATGGGTATACAAGAGCAAACTTAATGCTGATGGTAACCTAGAAAGACTAAAAGCCAGGTTGGTAGCCATGGGATACACTCAGAAATATTGCATTGACTATTCAAAAACTTTTTCCCCTGTAGTAAAAATGGCCACAGTCAGGAGTTTGATTGCCATTGCAGCCTCAAAGGGCTGGGATTTATTCCAGTTGGATGTCAACAATGCTTTTCTTCATGGGGATCTACATGAATAGGTTTATATGAGACTACCTCTAGGTTTGCCTAATCCTGAGAATAAAGTTTGCAAGCTTAAAAAATCTATATATGGGCTTAAACAAGCTAGTAGACAATGGTTTGCAAAACTGGTCCATGAATTGAAGCATCAAGGATTCATTCAGTCAAAAAATGATTATTCCTTGTTCATCAAGAGGCAAGGAAAGGACATAACAATGGCTGCAGTTTATGTAGATGATATCATACTTACTAGAACTAATAATACCACAGTAGATGCACTCAAACAACATCTCAATTCAATTTTTGGGATAAAAGACCTGGGAAGATTGCATTACTTCCTTGGTTTTGAAGTTTCTTACAGCACAGATGGATAATCCTTTCTCAACATAAGTTCACAAAGGAATTATTACAAGAAGCTGCCCTTACACAGATCAAACCAGTGGTCACTCCTCTTCCCTTACATCTAAAATTATCTGCTACTGAAGGAGAGTTGTTCCATGACCCTGAATACTACAGGTGTTTGGTAGGAAAACTTAATTTCCTAGCTAACATCAGGTCAGATCTTTCATATTCAGTCCAAGCCTTGAGTCAATTTCTTCATGCTCCCAGAATTCCACATTACAATGCTCTACAACATGTACTCCAGTTTGTGACTCATTCAAGTACACAAGGCATTCTTCTTAAAGGATCAGAACAGCTCAGATTGCAGGCATTCAGTGATAGTGATTGGGGTTCATATCCTGACTCAAGAAGATCAATTTCTGGCTACATTCTCATGCTAGGACATTCACCCATCAGTTGGAAAAGCAAAAAACAACACACTGTCTCTAAATCTTCCGCAGAGGCAGAGTATAGAGCAATGGCCAGTGCTGCATCAGAAGTCACTTGGCTTATTAGACTTTTGGAGGAAATGGGTGTTGACAAACTAAAGCCAGTAACATTACATTGTGATAATCAAAGCGCACTACATATTGCCAAAAATCCAGTTTTTCATGAACGCACAAAACATATTGAATTGGATTGTCATTTCACAAGAGACAAGGTGATGGAGGGTTTAATCGAACTGACATATCTACCAACTTCAAAGCAACTAGCAGATGTATTCACCAAGTCTCTACCATCAGCACAGTTCAATTCTTGGATGACCAAGTTAGGCATGGTTTCACCAGTTCCTAACTTGAGGGGGGGGGGGGGGGGGGTTAGTACTCCTTCTAATATAAAAGACTGATATACCCTTCATAGCTAGAATAATACTCTATATATAGAGTACCTTCCCATCATTGTAAACAAGAATGGAATTAAGCTTTCATTTTCTGGAATATACATTAAAAATGTTTTTACTCCTTTCTCTCTAAATTGTAACATAGGATATCTCAAATAGAAATTTAAGATACGTCAAATTGGAGTTCACAGCATGTCAAGTATTTATTTTAAACATGCATAAATTGTCAAGCAGACATCAGTCACATATCCACGATTAAGAGTTTAGGGTTTGAGAAAAAAATAATCTAGGCAATGTGATACCATAATAAATTATAAATTATCACTTTAGAGTTATGATTTCATAATCATAACAATAGTATTAGTATTTATAGAGAAACCTTATTAGGTTTCCTATTACTATGATATAATAAGGTAACAACATATTTACATAATCAACCTTCGACATATAAAAATATATACATATATTTTTTATAATATTCTATTTCTAATTGACTTGATTCCCTTAATCATAAATAGTAAGATTTGGAAGAATAATGATTTTTTTTTCTTTCCTTTCTCGGTCAAAACAAATAAGGAAAACATTTCTTATTATTGCTTCCCCTTCCCTTCTTCTTCTTTTCAATTTCTTTCCCTCCAAAATTCGTATCTTAACATATCATTAATCTTTTTTCTTATCTGCCAATATAGTTTTTTAGCCATCACCATCATCACTGATGTATCCAGGACTAAATCTCAGTGAGAGTACAATTAATATAAAAATAATTCAATATGCAAATTAAAAATAATCATAATTATTAATAAAAAATTACGTTTTCAGTTAAACCTTATAATATAATATTCTACAATCTATTTCGAGAAGTTTCCAAAACTTATAACCGAGAAGTAATAAGAATATATATGATCATTGAGAATACTACAAAATACACCCTTTTGAATAAAAGTTACCAATTGGTAGTTTTTTTTTTAATTTATAGAAAATGATATATACAGCCCTAAGGGTTGTATATAAGAAAGAATCTTATATTTAATGTATATAATTTAATATTTTTTTCTTTGAAAACATAAACATTTAATTATATTTAATTATTTTAACATTTATTCTTTTTTGAAAAGTTAAAGTCATTATATAAAACATTAATTGTTTTTCAATTCCTAAATTAAATTTTCTTAAAAATTTTAATATATTAATAATAAAAAAAATTTGTTTATTTCTATTTACAGCCGGTTATAAATATTATTGCCCTTAATTTCTTAATCATTATTAGTGCCGTATGTATATGTTGAGCATTTAGCAAGTATATTAATTATTAAATAAACTTATGTTCAAAAAAATTTGGCAGCATAGTTGGTTTAGTGAGAGCAAACATGATTCGCCTATGATCATCGTTGACTCAGGGCGAGGGTGATGTTAGGGTGAAATGGTTATCTATGACTATATCTATAACCTTTAAAATGTGAACAAACTTCTATCACTATTCACAATTGTGAAATGAACAGTGAAATCACTTATGTTTCCTCTCATGCTCCATTTTCACCGTGAGCTTTCTTTTTTTTTTTTTCTCTGTCAGAAATCGAATTATTGAATGTCACTTTATGAGTTTCTACTACTATATGTATCCACATTGAATGATTGTATACAACACATTTGGTTATTGATATTTAATGGTGACAATGGTAATGAAAATATAATCTAATTTTTAGCTAGATTATTGTGGGATGACTTGGCACATCTCATCAAAACTAAAGCTAAAACTCATTTTTTTTACTACTATTTAATTTGATTAACCAAACACGCTATATTAATAGTTAATTGTTGTTGCAACTTGCAAATGATGGGTTCAAGCATTAACTTTTGCCTGCTTGAGGTTTTAATATATCCTTGAGAGTTATTAATGTAGAGAAGTTACATGTTGATTTGTGAAATTGGAAGTTGTTATGTGTTATGTATCTATAAGGATATAACATATAAGTAACGTGTAGGTCAATATACTGTCATTGGCAGGTTCATCTAAGCTTCCAAGCTCGAGCAGCATCTCAGCTTGGTGGTTCGAAGGACTCATTTGCGTTTCTAAGGCCTTGACGACTACTCTTCTTCATACAATCAGTCAGTCTGAGAAGGGATGCTATGTTCATCATATAAATAGTTATCTTGGTGATGACCCTTTCCTGGAGCAATTTCTTCCTATGGATCCTAGTGATGATTTATTTTATCTTGCCAAGGACGGAGTGCTTCTCTGGTAATTCAATTAATGACGTTGATCTGAAGCATTTTTCTTTCATGCAATTTTGACCTGTTTGATTGAGGTGATGAGAAAGTTTGTATGGTTAATGCAGCAAACTTAAAAATGTTGCTGTTCCTGGCACAATTGATGAACGAGACATAAACACCAAATGGGTTCTTAATCCATGGGAGAGAAATGAGAATCATACTCTGTCTGAACTCTGCAAAAGCCATTAGATGAACTTTGGTCAATATTGGACCCCATGACCTGGTTGAAGGCAGGGTAAGTACCCACGAAGTCAGGAAATATATTCACGTATTCTCTTTTCAAAGTCTGATGTCTGATAGAATTTTCACATTCTTCAATTATAGTGATCGCTTGTGATTACATTGACTAATGTATCGTTACTTCAGCTTTATCATGTAAAGAGGATAATCATCAGAATCTCTGTGAAAGTCATGCAACATGTATCCTTAATTATGAGTGTTTAGGAATTGAGATGATACAACAAGCAACAATTGATTCCGAACCGCAGGAGTAGAGTAATGATTAGATATGAACTTCCGAAAGCTACCAAATTAGACCTAATAATGAAGTTTTTCTTCTGTTTTGCAGCCGCATTTGGTTCTTGGATTAGTTTCTCAAATTATAAAGGTATGAGAAATTGTATTTGGGGTTTGAGACTTTTGATTCTGTTTTGCACGGTCTTTTCATCAAATGTGATAGCAAGGCTATGATTGTATGCGACACTAACAGAATTTTCCTTCATACTGGTTTAGATCCAACTCCTAGCTGATCTTAACCTTAGGAAGCCGCCACAGCTGGTGGAATTGATAGTTATGTTGCACTGAGCTTGAGTTCTTTGATGTGTTTGGCAAGGCTTCGAACACCACCTTAATGGCAATTATTGAAAGGAAGCTAAGGCCGGAGGGAAACCGTATTGATGTTATTGTGACCACATTTTCACCGCATCATTTTGAAGGGGAATGGGATAAATTCGGGGCTTGCCCTCAGACAAAGCCGTACATGGAAGAGGATAAGTCCCTTGAAGGAATGGATGCCCATATGAGGCAAGTAGGGGTTGAAGAAATGAAAAAGGCTATGGTTCTATTAAATGCTGATAATGATGTTTCACGTAAGGTTAGGTTATCAGTGTTAGATATCACCAAGTTGGCAATGTTGAGAGCCGATGGTAACCCCGGTCCTTACATGTATCCCAACCTATTTGCTGATGGGATTAAGGAACGTGTTCAGAATGATTGCGTGCATTGGTGCTTGCCAGGGCCGACTGATGCGTGGAACGAGATCATGTTCGATGTTATGAAGAGATGGCACACTGCATCAATCAAATGAGAGTGATATTAACGTTCTTTTTAGTGCTAACTCAATGTTGAGTTTTTCTTAACCTTTGGGTAAACTGAATAAAAGCATGTTTCTGAAAAATAAAACTATTATAAACATGTTGCCAAATGACATTGGTTAAGGATCTTTGTTGTATTCTTCCTTCTATTTCGACGTATGTGTAACAATGCGTGAACAGACAGTGCCCTGAAGTCCATCCGCCTGTTGCAGGATCTGCAAAAGTGTGGCTACAGTTGTCAGGGTTTTGTTATAGATGGCAATTCTTGTTCTGTGAATCGTTCCAATACTCATGAATTGTCTTCAAACTGTAATTTTTTAGGATGGTGTTATTCTTGGTGCTGTTTTCTTGTTTTTTTATAATGTCTTTTGTAATACTGAGCTTATCAAATCCTATCTATATCCAAGTCTATTCAATAATACTGAACTTAATCTGTTATTAAGATGTACTTCTTAACACTTAATATCTATTATCCTAATAGTTTTAATACATTCTCATTCGTTCATACTAATTATAACAGAAGTGTCAACCTTGCTAACAATAAAATAAAACTAACATTCTATCACCCAAATATCGTTTAGTAGCTTTCACTTAAGGTGGGATATGAAATCAGATATACACAATATTATTCTTGTAAATAACAAGACGGTGTTCTGATTGAGTCTTTATAGCAAACATCATCTGCTACTTCGCATAAATAAAAAACATACATAATTGAGTCATAGTCTATCTTAATTGGAAGCCAAAGTACTATGCAGTCACGGTCATCAAAATATGGGACAAGTCACAATTGCTAACATAAAGTATGTGCTTGATCAGTTGAAAACAAAGTCAATTATATATTGTTTATTTTTAAATAAAATTACCCATATATTCATATAATATTTATTCATAATTTTTAACTTGTAAAGAAGTTTTGAAAATAGTTATAAATAATGGGTAGACTTATTTTAGCAAATATACTTAATAAATGAGTTTATTTAAAAATAAATAATAGGTGAATTTATTTTCAAATTATCAAGTAAAATTTGATTTATTATTGAAAATGTACCCATTTAATTATTAATTAGTTGACCACTTCTTTTATAGAGTCAAAATTAATGATAGAGGTGAGAAACATTTACCATTCAATAAGACTTCTTAATTATTTTCGTTGAACATTCAACAAAGTTAATCAGTTCGGATAAGACTTCCGATAACACATCCATCAAAACCAAAATAATTCCAAATGAACAAATCCAGATGAAAATAAGGAATCCATAACTTTATTATTCATTTGAACCATGATTTAGCCATAAGAAAGTGTACTAAAACTAATCCTAATCAACAAAACTAGCACAAATTTTTGTTAAGTATACAATCAAAAAGTAATAAGAAAAAATAAATTATTCCTTAAAAAGTGATCGTTACTCCAACTGAGATATAGCAGCACGTCCAGGACTTAACATAGCAAATGAAAACCAAGCTTGAAAATTAGGTGACATAATAAATTCACTAGTACCCATATCATTATCTTGTGCTTGCTTATTCTCATTTTGATTATGAAATTTTAATTGATGGGGTTGATGTAGTAGTGACAAAGGAGGTGGTGCAACACTTGTTTTAGGTCGAGTTTGATCGGGTTTAGACTGTTTTTGTAGTAATTGTATGTGATCCGATTGAGCTCCGGTAAGCTTTTGAACAAGCTCACGAAAATGGATAGGTTTAACCTTGTAAACCTTAGGTTGCAATGAAGCATTAGATGGAGGTGCTAACGAAGATAATGACTTCAATTTTACAATTTTTGAAGTCGAGTTTTTATTAAGTGAGTGAAGATCATGGCCATGATCTTTGGATGTTTGAATTTGATGATGCTTCATGATATGTTTAGTTTGATTTTTGAGGATGGATGGATGGATGGATAAGGAAATGAAGGAATTATAGAAAGAGTAAGATATTAGGTGAAGTATGAACAAAATGTGGGTTTTATGGACTTGTACAAGTAGAGGGAAGGTGGGTATTGGGCAGCTGTTTAATAATGTGACGTTTATTAGAAGGTATGCGGTCAATATTTAAGTGCTTGAAGTTATTATAAGTGTATAGTGTTGTACTAACATTAAATATATTGGTAAGATGGAATGAATGTGTAAGAGGATAACTATTTAACATGTGGAACATTTGGCATATGTGATATTATATGGCCCATAAGAGTTGAGTGTTTGACCAGCCGCCTTCTAGTTGGCGTCTAGAGAAGATATGATGATGAGTATGACTTATGCCCTTAGGTAAGTAATTTATCTTCCGGCCATTTGATAAAGCTTATATTGATGAGCTATGCTAAAGATGTTCTTTCAGGTTATTGGGTTGATTTCGGGTTAAATTTGAATCGGTTTAAAATCGGATTTTTTTGTTTATTTTGTATTTTGCATAATTATAAATTATTTTTGAAGTCTGATCAAATTGGATATGGTTACGAGGTTAGGTTCAATTCAGGCTATCAGATCTATTTTGAACACCTCTAAACTATGTTATGCCCACAATGTTTATGCAAGAATACCTTCTGTCTGGTGAAATTCACTACATGTTGTTACCGTTTCTTTTGAGTTATTCCAAAAATTTTTACTTTTTTTTTAATTTTGAAAAAAGTCTTTAATCTCTAGTGTACCACTTTCTTATAATCTAATACACACATTTAAACTATATTTTGATATCGTTAAAACAATTCAATTTCTCTCCTTATTTAATACCAAAATTTACATTTTCCTTAAAAAAGTGTCATTTACATATTGCGAGAAATTGAGAGGGACGAAGTAGTATTTTATTTTGGATTTTCTCATAGGATTAGTTACGGTTTTAATTTTTGCCAAGCCTTGTATTCTCTTTTTATTTCTCATTCGCATATTTCCTATGAGCGGAATACAACAAGTATAATGAAAATGATGAAGTTTATATATTAGTATTATTATTCTACTTAAAACCAAATAACAAAATTAATAAAGTAATTCAACTTTATGAAACATAATAATATAATATTACATTTAATTATAAAAAATAGATCTTTATATAGTTCTTCGTTTCACATATTTTGCTTTGTTTAATATTCTTAATTTTGAAATTTATTCCATATAGTGAGAAAAAAGATAAACAATGCCTCTTCTGAGAGACCGTCTTTATAAAAGACGGCTCTCCAAGCCCAAGCCCAAGCCCAATAATTAGAAAAAAATCTAAAAGTTGATGCACGCGGTTGAGCCTATTTGGAGTTGGTATTAAACCTATTAAAGTTGGTGTTATAACCTATTAAAGTTGGTATTATAACCAATTAAAATTGGTATTTGGAGTTGGTGTTATAATCTATTAAAATTGGTGTTATAACCTATTTGGAGATACCAACTTTAATAGGTTATAATACCAATTCTAACAGGTAATAATGTCAACTTCAATAGGTTATAACACCAGCTTCAATTAGGATTACATAGCGCGCGTTTTTCTGATAGTTTTTTTTCTAAGTAATAATGAGTCGGCCCATTTGAAACGTCTATCTTATAAAGACAGTCTTAAGTAAGAATTTTTAAAAGATAAAAACAAAAAATAAGCTGTTAAAAGTACATGAGATGTAAAGATACTAGATTATAACTATTGTAAATTCATGTCTATATAAAAATTTTATTTTTCTGAAATGATATGTATATAATATAAAGTCAGTGATTAATAGAACACATATTATATTAAATATTAAAAAAATTGTAGGAATGATGGACTAAAAATTATTTAGTTATATATAAGTAGTAAAATAAGTTTGAATGTAAACATTAATTAGAAGATTTATGATAAAAGTACTCGTGTGCTTAAATAAGGACGTTTGACCTATAGAAGCATGTTCATTGATGTTAGTTTGTTAGCTTTTAAGTAGACTTTTTAGTTTGGTTACATTCATGTGTTGAATTGACATTATGTTTAAACGAGTAATAACAAGCCCCGCCCTAGTTGTCCCTATTAGAATAGAATCTTTGAATAAAATAATATTTTATATGTTTTGTAAATTTTTTGATTTGATTATTATTTTGTAGTTATTTAGTTTTCTAAAACTGGAGATTACATTTTGTATATATTCATCAATTTATGAAATGAATGGCAAGAAATTATTTTTCAATATGATATCAAGAGCATAGGTTTTTGATCCTATCATCTTTCGCCTCCCTCTTCTAGCCGTCCACCACCTCTTTTGGTGGCTACCAGTTTATTTATTTATTTATTTATTTATTTTTTCTATCTCCTCCTCTCTTTTTTGTTATTCTCATGGCTTACTCCACAAAATTCCCCACTCAAAACTCCGCTCTTGTTCATACTCCACAAAATTTTGAAAAATTTGAAGGTTTTGACTCATGGACAACCACCACCCATCGTGGTGGCAGCCAACAGCCTCTCTGTGGTGGTCGAAACCACCACAACCCTCCATTCCAACCACACAGTGGTGGGCGTGGTCCTCACTCTTAGCAACCCACTAGAGTTACTTCCTACAACCCTTATGCTATTGGCCCAACTAGAGAAGGCCCACCTTATTTCCCTCCTTGCTCTTATCTTACATGGGCTGGTTGGCATTCTTTATCTTGGGCCCAGCTTCCACATTCATTCGCTACACTCCAGCACCTACTCACCAACGGCCCAAGTCAGATTCTGGGTTTGGAATTTGTAGCTTACGCCTGACGCAAGGTTTTTGTTTGGGTTCTTCATCATCTATGGGATATTTTCCTACCAATATTGATCAAGCCATGCATTCTCTCTCCTTATCTTCTCCGAATGAGCAATATTACATGGATACTAGTGCTACTTCACATATGACTCAATCTCAAGGTAATCTACTTTATTATTCTTCTTTCAAGCATCCTTTACATAATGCAATTGTTGTTGGTAATGGTCATATGATTCCAGTTCAAGGTCATGGGTAAATTTCCCTCCCTTCAATTCCTTACCTTAAAAATGTCCTACATGCACCTCAGGTTATTAAAAATCTCATTTATGTTCAAAAATTTACTTGTGATAATATGGTTTCTGTTAAATTTTATCCTTTTGGTTTTTCTGTGAAAGAGTTGGCCACGAGGAATATCTTTCTTAGATCTAATAGCAACGGCGACATTTATCCTTTCCAATCGACACATGGAGCTTCCATCCCCTCATCCACATCTTCAGCTTTTTCTATTTTATCTTCTAGTATTTGGCATTCCCGTTTAGATCATCTAGGAAATGCGATTTTGAATTCATTGTCCTCCTCAAATTCCATCAAATGTAATAAAATCCAACTTTTGTGTGTCATTCTTGTCCTTTGGGTAAACATGTTAAATTGCCTTTCGTTCATTCTCAATTTATTAGTACTCGTCCCTTTGAGATTCTTCATAGTGATTTATGGACTTCACCGGTTTCGAGTCCTTCGGGCTACAAATATTATATTAGTTTTCTTGACCACTAAAGTAATTTCTTGTGGACTTTCCCATTATTTCGCAAATCTCAAGTTTATGATATATTTGTGAATTTAATGCTTATGTCAATACCCAATTTGAACTCCAAATCAAATCTTTCCAATGTGATAAAGGGGGTGAATTCGACAATAAATTATTCCATCAATTTTGCAATAATCAAGGTATTCATCTTCGTTTTTCTTGTCCTCACACATCTTCACAAAATAGAAAATCCGAAAGAAAAATTAGTTCAATTAATAATATTATTCGCACTTTATTATTTCATGCTTCTCTTCCCCCGTACTTTTGGCCTCACGCCTTAAATACCACCACATATCTTCTCAACAATCTTACTCTTACTCACCTTCTTTACCATAAATGTCCTTCCTATAAACATCTTCGAGTTTTTGGGTGCTTATGTTTTCCTCTAAATTCCTCCTCTAAAATTCATAAATTACATCCTCGTTCGTCTCCATGTGTCTTCTTGGGTTATCCATCTTCACACCGCAGTTACAAGTGCTATGAACTCTCCTCTCATAAGATTATTATATCTCGTCATGTTCGTTTTGACGAAGCCACTTTCCCTTTTTCTCGGTCTTCTAAATCTACTCCTCACGAGTACAAATTCTAAGATGACTCCTTCCCTCCTTTCTTTTTCAAACCCCTCAAAACAGCCCATCCCCAACTCCTACTAGGCCTGCTATCTCCGGCCTAGCAGCACCTACGTCCCCTTCCACTTTTCCCCATGTTGGTCCTCTTACCCATTCTACCTTTGGGCCTGCTCTCAGCAGCCCACCAACATTTTCTCCCTCATTTGATGGCTCTTCTGCCTTGCCATATGGGCCTTCATCAAGTAGCCCAGTTTCTTTGACCAGCCCACAAATAATCCACAGCCCACCTCATACTTCTCTTATATCTATTCGTCCTTCCTCACCTCCCAACCCACCTCGTATCGGTATGACCACGCGTAATCATAATGGTATATTTAAACCCTATCCCAAATACACTTCTCAAGCCCTATCCGTTTCTTTTTCCCCTCTTCCCAAAAATCCCTTACATGCCCTCCGTAACTCAAACTGGAAACGGGCTATGCAAGAGGAGTTTGATGCTTTGATTGAGAATAATACTTGGGATCTTGTTCCTCGGCCCCCTAATGCTAATGTGATTCGTTCTTTGTGGATTTTTTTGGTCAAAATCAAGTTTGATGGTTCTTTTGAGCGCTATAAGGCGCGTCTAGTTGGTGATGGTATGTCTCAACGTGAAGGCATTGACTATGATGTGACTTTTAGCCCAATGGTCAAACCTGCTACCATTCGCATTGTTTTGAGTATTGCTTTGTCTAAGTCTTGGTATATTCATCAATTGGATGTTAAAAATGCATTTCTTCATGGTCACTTGACTGAAAATGTCTACATGCATCAGCCCTTGGGTTTTCGTGATCCTACTCATCCCGATCATCTTTGTCTTCTTCAAAAGTCACTTTATGGTCTTAAGCAGTCTCCACGGGCCTGGTATCAACGATTTGCTGATTTTGTGACTACTATTGGTTTTGTTAACAGTATTTCTGATTCTTCTCTCATTATTTATTGACATGGGTCCGACATTGCCTATCTTTTGTTATATGTGGACAATATTATTCTTACTGCTTCATCTGATTTACTTCGTTAATTTATTATGGCTAAATTGAGTTCTGAGTTTGCTATGAAGGACTTAGGTCCTCTCGGTTATCTTTTGGGCATCGCTGTTTCTCGAAATTCCGCAGGTCTATTTCTTTCTCAACACAAATATGCTACTAAGATTCTTGATAAAGCAGGCATGTCTCAATGCAAGTCTGCTCCTACCCCTGTTACTACTTCTAGTAAACTTTGTGTTGATGTTGGTTCTCCTTATGATGATCCTACTCTGTATCGTAGCTTGGTTGGGGCTTTGCAATATCTCACTTTTACCCGACCGGATATTTCTTATGCTGTTCAACAAGTCTGTCTTTTTATGCATGATCCTCGGGTTGAACATATGACTGCCCTTCAACGCATTCTTCGATATGTCAAGGGTACTCTTGATCATGGACTGTAACTATATAAGTCCTCCATCTCTTCTTTTTATCATACACAGATGCTGATTGGGGTGGTTTTCCTAACACCTGCTGTTCTATTTCTGGCTACTGTGCTTTTCTCGATGATAATTTGATCTCTTGGTCTGCTAAGCGCCAACCTACGATTTCTAAGTCCAGTGCTGAGGCTGAATATCGTGGTGTGGCTAATGGTGTTTCTGAGACTTTTTGGCTTCGTGACTTACTTCTTGAGCTTCATTTTCCCATTTCTATGGCTACTCTTGTTTATTGTGATGATGTTAGTGCTGTTTATTTGCCGGGCGATCCATTTCACCATCAACGCACTAAACATATTGAGATGGACATACATTTTCTTCGGGAAAAAGTTCAACATGTGGATGTTCGTGTACTTCATGTTCCATCTCGATATCAAATTGCCGATATTTCTACCAAGGGCCTTCCTTAGATTGTCTTTGATGATTTTCGATCCAGTCTCAGCGTTCACAAACCTCTCGATTCGACTGCGGGGGTGTATTAGAATAGAATATCTTTGAACAAAATAATATTTTGTTTATTTTGTAAATCTTTTGATTTGGTTATTATTTTGTAGTTATTTAGTTTCCAAAAACTAGAGATTACATTTTGTATATATTCATCAATTCATGAAATGAATGGCAAAGAATCATTTTCCAATAGTCCCATTATATGAATAAATTACTTTGCTCCATTTAATCTGAGGCAAAACACCTTGGTAATTTTTTTATTAGTTTCAAGTTCTAGTTATTTAGCCTGATAAAAGTTGATAAAAGTTGATTAGATTTGAACTTATTTAGAAATAAGTAGAGTTGAGATGAGTTAGATTATTTTTAAAATTGTAAAACAAAAAAAATTTGTGTAGCCCATTTAATTAAAGAGTTAATTTTAGATCAAGTCAGTTTGTATAACATGAATTTTACTCATTTAAAACATTCCTACTTGCCGTAGTAATATATTGTTTACACAAATCATAAATTGAAAGTTTGAAATTGAGACATAAAAATAAGGTGTTGTGTATGTTGAAAACCTTAACACTATATTTATAACAATTTTACAAATTTTTGTATGAAACGGTTTCACTAAGAGACATGCTCTATATATAGATTGAATAGTCCAATTATATAAACTACAACTCGTCTTGTGAGATTGCCTCAGCATGAGATATTTTTATAATTAGCTCATTTCTATAATTGATTATGTTAAATAAGCGTGGGCCAGTTCAACAGAGATGATTTTACCATAAGACCATTTTATTTAAAAATTTGCATATAAACTATCAATGTATAAACTCTTTGTTTCGAAGTCTTCACACCAAAAGACATTCTCTCATAAAAAGGCTCCATTGATCTTTAGTCTTTTACGGCCCGTTTAGTAGGTGGTATTAAATGGTGACAATGGGAATGGTTTATAGTATAAAATTTCATCAAAAGTTCCATATAATTTCCATGGTAACAAAACTTTGATCGCACATAAGTTTTTTTGTTTACAAATTTTCATTACCACCTAATACTACATCTCCCGGTGGTAATGCATTGGAATGAATTTTATGAAGAAAATGAGATGATTGAAGTTGGACAAGCATGACCATCAAGGTAGTCAAGAGATTTTTCAACCAAAATTACTTTAGTTTTTCATTTCTATTACCATCGTTTATTACGACCTACCAAACGGACCGTTAGTGTTTAAATTGTTGTCCAATAGTGATGATCAAGGAGTCCGAACAGGGCCTAATTTGCTGTCTTTTTTGTTCTGTTGTCTCTTTTATGTCTTTTATTTTGAGATCTTAAACCCGTGGGCTGAATTGGCCCAATCTGTGGGAGGGGACCATTCACAGCTCCAATGTTTTAAACTCAGAACATGTTATTGTATATCTATTTCAATTTTTCTTTCACTAATTCTATATGAGGTTATCTTACACTATTTCAACTTTAATTAGGTCAATCTAAACTATTTTTAAAAAAATACAGTTATATTTATTTGTTTTTTTAAAAAACCACTTTCTATATGTAAGTTCAATTTTCATTTTTTGTAATGTTTTTGACTAATGGGCCATTTGTATGGATCCGTCTCACAATGAGACGGTCTCTAACAAGACAGACTGATTTTTTTTTCCCGGTCACACTATATTCTCGTTTAATCTTATTTGCAAATTAAAAATTTTAACATTCACTAATTTATTTATTTCTTTTTGGCAAACAAAAATTTTATATTTTTAAGCCAAAACATTCAAGATAGTCAAAACTAAAGGACCAAAACCACCTTATCCTACATCAGTATGGAAATAGGGCACACCTTCTAATTCATCTTTTCTCATCAACACATCATTTTTATTCATTTAGTTTTTGTCGTCATGACTAACATTCAACAAAAAATAATTTGAGAACTAAGTCTTGTATTAACAGTGAATCTCTTATATGACGGCCTTACTTCTGCGACCACTTCTAGCCCAAGCCACAATAAAACATTTACGAATAAAATTTATATAGTTTTTAAAAATAAACTTTTAGATTTGCCATTTTAAAGCTTAGCATGGTTTTTAAGTCTAGAAATAAGGTGATTTAAGGCTTGGTGTTGGTAGGTGAGATCGAAGGTCGCACGGGTGTGGCGGCAGTCTCATTGGAGTTTATTATTTGTATTAATTTGTGCCTGTACCATTAGATCAAGGGTTCGAATCTTGTTGCCCGCCTCCCCTCAGACTACTTGTACTCAAAATCAAATAACTACTTTTATAAATTAAAATCTTTTTTCAAAATAATGCTTTGGAGGAACTTAATTCTCTTTGTTCAATGAAAAGAAAAATAAAACCTAGCATATATTATATTTTTAAAACTTTTTTTAATAGTAAATTGTTAAGTCGTATAGCGCTTTATTCGACAAATTGCTTTATAGTTTACTGATTAAAATTTTGCTTTAGGATTTTAAAACTTTTAAAAAAGAAAAGTATAAATCGATATATTTTTATTGTTGATAAGGGTATTGGTCCGTCTTTTTTCTCTTATTTCCGAATCTTATTTTGGGCAAAACTCATTTAGCTGATGATAATAAAAGAAAAGTATAGCATAAACTTGAGTTTTGGTTGTTCACAGAAAGACTAACACAGTATGCTTGAAGGAATGAGAGTGTGAAATGAAAGCCGTCGATGTTGGCCGGTGATAAGTGCAATTATTTGCACTTATTTATATCATTTTAATCTCCTTAATGATGTTCTTGTTAATAATTTCATGCTTATTTTGAAGATTCATGCTACTTAACCATTTTGGTTATTCATGTTAATTTTGAGTAGTTTTGATTCTTTTAAGCATAATTCTTATGGTGTTAATGATGAATAATGATGGAGTTTACTAGAGGGATTTTAGCTCGGTTGAAAATCTTATACAAAGAAAATGAGAAAAAGAGTAGAAGAGTGTTTATAATGCAAAAGTTTTGAGGTGAAATTTGATACATGTCTACTCTTTTAGTCATAACTTTTGATAGGAAGATTGTATTGATGCAAGGTTTATGGCATTGGAAACTAGACTTCAAGAGCTTTTCAATGATATATTATATGCCCAATTCTGACAATCGAGCAAGAAATGACGACCGTTTGAAGTTTGCTGAAATAGTCAACCAAAATAGCCGACTCGGCATCCTTGTTGTGGAGATGGCCGCCGACTGGGCCTTTTCTTCTGGATTCCGTGCAGCCCGTTTTTTTTAATACTTTAATTTTATATTATTTTTTTTTATCTTTATTTTTAATTAAATTCGTAGAGTTTATTTAGTGGTTAATAAGGAAGATTTGAAGTGAAGCCTCCTTTGGGGGAGCATAAGGAGGGAGATTGAAAACTTCTTCTCCTTCCTCCTTCCTCCTTCCTCCTTCATCCTTCATCTTTCTCCATTAAATACCATTTTTAATTCTTGAAAGGTTTTAATTTCTTGTCATTTTAATTTCTTATCTTTGATTTACTTTCTCATATATTAGTTTAATCTTTCTTTATCAAATTTGTATTAGTTTAATGTTTCCTTGTCGTACTTTAATTGTTTTGTTAGAAATTGTCATTTAATAAAAGTAGTATTGTTATTCCTATTTTTGTCTTTTGGATCTTTAATTGTGTGTTTCATAGTTTAATTATTGTTTTTCCTTTAAAATTTCATTATTATCATCTTTTATCATGCTTAGTTTCATTATAAGATTTGTGTTCATAATATTGTTTCCACCATGAATGGTGAGTGGATCCACATTTTCTAGGGTTATGGTTTGAACCTATAATTCAAGTATGATTTGGTAATTGAAAGTGTCTATGAAATTAGGATTAAAGTGATTGAATTATGCCAGTAACCCTAAATTAAATATGCTTTGTTGGACTAGTCAATAGAACTATCGTGTAAGATTATAATCAACTTTGCTTTAGGATAAATTTTAGTTAAATTCTTATTATTTCATTCAACAAAACTAGCATGTGAAAATTGAACTAGTAGGGTCTAAATCTAATAGTTAATCAACAAAGCGAGAGTTTGAGACTAACAAGATCATATTTAATCACATAATTTGTTGGCCTCTCAAGGTTTTGATGATGACTTCACTTTTAAATAAACAAACATATTTTTAGAGATTGTTTTGTAGGTATATATCCAATTTTGTTGAATCGTTGATGAAGCCTATGACTTGGTTCGTGGAAGATGTACATGTCTTAATATGTCCAAGATGTTAGATAAGTGTTATAATGTTCAAAGTAGATGTACAGTCTACTGTTCCTAAAATGAACATTCTGACTGAAGTTGAAGCTGGAGACAGTACGCTGTTCCTACGTAGCAGGTCTGGAGAATAACATCGACTAGAAAATTGCGAATTAATTATTTTCTGTTTTTAAGTTGATGTAATGGTTTAGAATTAATTTAATTGCTTAAATTAATTAGTAAGTTAATTGGTAAATCTATTTTTAGGTTTTCTAAAAATAGCCCAAGACTTTTTCTTAATTAGATTTAGATCTCCTATTTTTTAGGATCTTATGTTTTTAACTCCTATGCTATTTTTAGCATTAAGGAAACTGATTTTTCTTTGAGCAAATAACAGCCGGACACTTTCATAAATCCACCACCTTTTGTTTTGAGAACGTGGGGGTAGTGGGAGGTATGTCTGAGGAAACTGCTGGCTGTTCCCACTATAAATAGAAGGGACTTTGCTCGAACCAAAAAAATCCAAGAGGATCCAAGAGTGTCCATTAAAAGGGAGATCATTTTAAGAAAAATATTTTCTGTTTTTAAATGCCAATTAATTTATTATATTTTTCTTAAGTAATTATTTTAATTTTTAATCTCTTGAGAATTGGCCTTGCAAGGGTTGATGTGTGAATTGTTGTAATTAGACTTGTGGGAAGTCTAAGGGTATAAGAAAAGAGAATTGTGAGAATAGAGAAAGAGAAAGGGAGAATAGAGAAAGAGAATTAGGCCTAGAGAAGAGAAGCTTCAAGTGAAGCAAATTGTTTTATGTAATTGTAATTGATTGCCTAAAACATAGTGAGAATTTTGAAATCCCGGGGGGTCGTGGTTTTTCCTTCTTATTAGGCCAAGAAGGTTTCCACGTAAAATCTTTGTCTCTTTTTTATCTTTTGCTTTTTAAGTTTATGTTTTATTTTGTTTGTTAAAATTCCGCAAGTTAGAGCAAAAATGTAGTACAACTCAATACACAACAATTCACCCCCCTCTTGTTGCATTTGATCATCTCTTCATATTCCAACATAATTAATCCGACATTTCATAGACGCTAATAAGAGTTTGATCATACAAGAATTTAGGGGATTCTCGACGCTCTAGATCTTTTAAGATATAGTTTTAAACCCATTTCTTATTGCATTTTTAGTTTATTAGTCAAAACAACCAATCAATCTTTTTTCTCTTCAAATAATATAATTAGTAGAAATAAACAAGTTATTTGTCCTAGGTTCCTTGTGTTCGACCTGCATCTACACGCATACCGTGCGCTTACGGTTAAATAAAATTTTCACAGCAAAATGGAGTATATAAATTAATATATCTACTACCTAAAAGATTATATCTTTTAAATTTCTGTGAATATTTTTGTAGAAACTATCATTAAGGAACAAAGTGAGCTGTAAATTTATTAAAAAAGCAGAAGAGTATATAATTTAATTACCCTAATCAGCAGGCTTGAAGAAAAGTGGCCGTGGCCTGGTGCCTGGTGGGGCTGCGGAACTTTATTCTGTTTTTGTAAATGGATAAGTTATAACATTCTACTTGGTAGCCTGATAGGTAAGCAGTTTCACATGGAGTAGACACTTTGTTTTGTCTAATATGCTGAATGGACATATGAGTTTCTACAAAATGTTGGTCCCTAATGAACAAGGATTTCATTTTAAATTATGGATTTCAATTATTAAATTATAAATAAAGAATTTGAGAATGACAATGTTTAGGTAGTCATTTTTAAATTCTCAACTTTAACTACTTTAAAAACAATGGTAGTTATTGATCCAAATCTAAATTTGAAAATTTTAATTTGCTAAATAATAAATTTGAACTAATTCTAAATTTCTAAAGGAAATCATGATTCCCAAATATGACATAAAATTCATGTAAACCATTATAAGAATTAGGACATAACATGTGTAATATTGTTTAGGCTTACGCTAAACCTTCTTTTTCCAAGTGCATGGAAGGATTAGAATTGCAAAAGCATAACTTAATAATCTAAGAAACAACAAAAAAATGAATAGATTTCTAGTGAAAAATATGTGGTCGTAACAAATTAACAATTTAAAGGTATTCATTATTATTATGAAAGAGATTCGGTTAAGTTTAATTTCAAAATTTCATTTAATCTTTATTGTGAAATCAATTATTTCTTGGTTTAGAAAAAATTTTCTTATTTCATTCGTAAAAAATAAAGACATTTCACAATATCGAATAACAAATTTTACAGTTTATGATAAAAAAGAAAAGGCAAAATTATAAGAAACTACCTAATCTATACCCTTTTTTGTAAAAAATTACCTTATCTAAAATTTTTTGCAAAAAACTATCTTATATAATACATTTCTTTGCAAAACACTACCTTATAACGGTTTTTACCTTTTGACCGTTTAACTTAACCCTTGACCGTCACGTGACAGTCACGTGATTCTTTAAACTCATCTTCTTCTTCATTTCAGCGTTATGGTGAGGGTTGATCCAAGAACCCGCTTAATACCTTCAAGATTGATGCCAAGAACACTCTTAACACACAAAGAACAAGTAAACCTCCTGTTTGGTATGAAAACAGAAGGGTGACAAGAACAATTCCTTAGAATGGTTCTATGTCGTGGATGGAGACAATGAACCTTCACTCAGTCCCTGGCCTCCTCCTCACACTCAAGTTAGGATTCACTCTCTTAAATCTCGTGGAAATGACTGAATCCTCTCTTTGCTTCACTCACAAAGACAACACTCAGGTTTGTAATCGCACACAATCACTTGAATGAAAATTTCATTAACCAAAAACTGAACTCCATGATACAATGAGAGTGCTCCTTTACATAGAGCTTTTCTAACGGCTAGTTGGGGAGCCTAACAAACATAACTAACCCCGTGCCTTATTATTTAAACACGTGCAATACAAAACATTAAGACTAAAACAGAAATATAAAAAATAGCTAAGTATTCTGAAATCAGCCATCATCAAATATCTGTCGAGCACGCGCCCTTGTAGATGTTCTTGTGGGCTTTGTGAGGACCCTTCGTGTTAGCTCTGAGTTTTGGCTTCTTATTTCTGGTATGAAGATGCCATTCTTTGAACTTCCATGCTCATACATACACCAGGCTAGACGTTCCAAGGCTCGCAAGGTGGGCTGCAGACAGCTCGTTGTATTTGTTGTTCTGTTGTTTGCTGACTTGGGGACAGTCTCCTGTTCCTGTTTTGTATGATGGTTGTTGGGGAACTGTTTGCTGTTCCGTTCTGGTCTTGCCATGCTTCTATGTTCCTCTTTATTCTAATTTGAAGGTGATCCTCCTTAATCTTCAGGCAAAAGTCAGCAAGTGTAGTAGGCTTAGTAAGTGTGTTGAAACAATTATGCTCTTCATGTTTAGACTTGTATTGTAGATTGTCCATAATTATTGCAGTTTTGCAAAGAAATGTATTATATAAGGTAGTTTTTTGCAAGAAATTTTATATAAGGTAGTTTTTTACAAAAAGGGGTATATATTAGGTAGTTTCTTATAATTTTGCCTAAATAAAAGACAAATTAAAAATGGGTATGTCCAACCACTATCTTTAAATTCCCCTATACAATATTTCATCATCCAAAGAGTTTTTACTCAATTTTCATAGTGCACCTAGTGATGATCTCCAAGCTTAAATCAATAAGGCTAATTAACCTTTGCAAATAAAAATTATCTTCTCATACTCCATCACTTTAAAAGGATGAGTCTAAAACTTAGCCAAACCAAATCATTTTTTGTGTCACCAATCATAATAATCTCCACAAACAAAATTCCCAATCACCACAATCTCTATAAATAAAGTCATCAATCACAACAATTTCCACAATGAGATTAGTTCACACATCAAATCAAATAAAAGCATGCAAAATAAGACCTTCATTAAAAAACATCCAACGGTATACTCTTAATACTTAGCCTACTAGTGTGTTTGGATAACTATTTTGGAAAGATGAAAGGGAGGAAAGAGGAAGGGAAGGAAAGGAAAGGAAAAAGAAGGGAAGAAAAATAAAAGGGAAACAACTTTTATATAAAAGAGAATGGAAGGAAAAGAAAGAGAAATAAGAATTTTTCCTTCAAATCTTTTTAAATTTTTTCAACTTTGAAGAGATTAAATCCTTAACAAAAATATCCAAATCCTTCTAATTCCCTCCTCTTCAAATCCCTTCCCTCTCAATCTGTTATCCCAACAAGGGATTTTTTCTCCCTTCAAATCCCTTCCTTTCCTATCTCTCCATGTCATCCAAACTCACCATAAACATTAACATACTTACACGCATAAAAGTACATGTGCGCAACATCTTACGCACATAAACATCTTCCAGTGTGTTACAAAGAGTTTGAATCTTTACCAATCAAATCCATACAACCCTATGAGTATATTGGATGTGAGGAGACCTAAGTAAATCACAGTTATTTATTTTTATATAAATTATCGCAAACTAGGCAAGATTTGATAGGGGAGGGTTTTTATTAAGCTTTTTCATTTTTCACTTTTTTTTTATTTTATTATTATTTATTTTTATCTTTATATGATTATTTACAAATAACTGTGGTTGACTTAGAATTCCTATATCGGATGTGAAACGAAATTTGTCAAATCAATATTACATGACATGATCAAGAGGTATCGTCAACAATTAAATTGGTCAAAGTAGAGGATAATTCGACTTTAATTAATGATAATAATATATAAATTTATTAATTAAATTCTAAAATACATACAGTATTATTTTTCAGTTTTTTTCATATATGTTGCTACATTTCTATTTTAATTCAATAATAAATCATACTTTCTTTTTAATTTTCATTTAAATATTTTTTTATCCTTTTATCTCATTTATATATTTCTAAGACATAAATTGTTTTTCTCCCTTTTGGTATTTGGACACAATATACGTGTAGCAAATGGTGAGAGTAGATTGTATTATTATTTGAAAAGTGTAGTAGTACTCTAGTATATTCTTGATAAGTACTTCATAATCAATAGAACTTGATAGAGATGTACATGCGTTGTCAGCGTATTATTTGAACAGCAAATTAATTGTACAAATCCATTGTTTATCTAGATGAAGATGCCGATAAGATTCTCAAATAGCTTTGGAATTTTGATTGATGCTTATTCATTGATTTCAAAATGATAATGGAAGCATTTTTTACCCCTAAAGTTTTGGCAAAAGCAAAAACACAAAATCGACAACTTTGTTCTCTAAGAATCATAGTATTAAATAATTCCTCCGTTTCATAATACTTGCTAATGATAATAACATTTTCCCACACAATATGTCACACCATATATCACACTCAGTAGTAAGTATTATAGAACGGAGGAAGTACAAATAGTAAATTGTCGTACACCAACTTTATGCACGATTTTCGATAATTCTTAATTAATAACCGTGATTTGTAAATTACCATAAAAAAACAATAATAATAATAATAATAATAATAATAATAATAATAATAATAATAATAATAATAATAATAATAATGTCATGGTATCATTTATTTAATTTATTTATTTATTTAAATTATTTATGTCATATTACCTTATTGCCCCTTGACCTTTCGCATTGACTTTGACTTTTGGTCAACGGGCCTTTTTCTGAATTTTCCATCTCCCTTGAATAGCCCATGGATTAGTGACCCCTCAATACCTTAACTACCTTCCAGTAAAGTAACTTCCCACTCTCCCTCATTCCTTGGCTATCCTTCTTCCAAGGTTGGCAACCTCCCACTTCCCCTTAAATGCATGGTCACCCTTCTTCCATAGGAGCTAACTGCCCATGTCTCCCATGATCTTCAACTCCCCCTCTCTGATGTAACCTCCTCCTTGAGCATTATAAAAAGAGACAGCCTTCAGAGAAGAGGGGAGATCTGAAAAATAATCCTTCTTAGTACCCTTACTCACTCTCCATTTCATTAGCCCACTGAAATCCAAGCTATATCAATCTCGAAACACAATTACATTCAGTTTATAATCCTCTATTCAATCTCATATTAACGTTCTAACTTGAGCGTCGGAGGGGTTTTCCGGGAGATCACCCCCCGGACAAGGCTAACGTGTTGTTTTGCAGGAATTCAAGTCGCTTCCTCCCACGAGTCGCTCCTCTTGATCACACTTCTACCTATCTCCAGGTATTTTAAGTGTTTTTTACACTTCCTCGTTTCTTCACAGAAACAAATAATAATAATAATAAACAAATTCAAAAAAGTAAATTAAAATCAAAAATTTCACACCCTATCAAATCCTATCACATAAGGGTGATTTGTTAACTTTATAAATAATTATTATCTAGGACTAACTATTAATTACTATCATAATCCATTCTCGGTTTAAAAATTTAGTATATTATATGATAATGAAAAAAATATAAATAAAAAACATATTTGAGTGTAAGAGCTTTGATAGACATGATTGATGTTCAAAAATAACTCACAAATCTATAATTCTACATGTTTGTTTGTGTGCAATGAACTAATCTATTGCATGGAGTTTGCTTTGCAGAAGTCTAATAACAAATTAATCAAATGGTATAATTCATTTCATTTAAATTAATTATGGGTTATCTAGCCTACCCATACCTTCCACAAAACATAGGCTAAGCTAAGAAACATTAATTACATTAATAATCTCATCCAAACAAGCTCTTTTACGTATTCTATTGTATATAATGATTTGTTATCTATATTAATTGTTGTATACTTATAAATAAGAAAACAAAATATTTTCTAAAATCATCTTAAATAAGTTTGCTAAGCAAGGTGATTAATATCTCTTTTAAGTCTTAACATATGCTCTCATCTTGTATCATAGATTAGATAAACTCAATTGACAATAATACTTTTCCATCAATGAGAACATGATAAATTATCATTTGTATTTTTCAACAATTCATAAAAAAAATCACAAATTATTGTGAGACATGGTTTCTCCGATAGACACATTAAATATATTGCTAAATAACCCAATTATATAAATTAAAGAGAAAATAAAAATTTAGGCTCCTTTTTTGAAGGTCATTTCTTTAAGAGACGGTCTCTCACGAAAGTAGTTGAAAAAAAATTTCTAAACAAAGTATTTTGCATAAACCAAACACCTCCTTAATATTGTTAATTTTTTATATTTATATTAATTAACAAAGGAGCACTAAATACAAAATTTCCTTGCACTCTTGTTTTTTTTTCTTAAACTAAAACAGAGGATTAGCTCAAATCCTTAAAAACAGAACAAAATTAAACTCGGACTACCCCAAAAATTTACAACCTTTGAGCAATAAACCCCCCAAAAACATAACAAAAAGTGTAAGATTTTATACATCATCATCAGTGAGTTCTTCATACCCCTGTCGAAACCATTTATCTTGTATAATCTCATCAACACTAATCCGGGTCTCCGGGTTCGGATCCAACAATCTTAACAACAACCATTTCAGACCCGATGACATTCTTTTAACCAACCTAAAGTCCCCTCTTTTCATCTTCCCTACTACCTCGTCCAAATCACCATTATCATCAAACGGTAAAAACCCTGCACTCATCACATACAAAACGACGCCGCACGACCACACATCCGCCTTCTCACCATCATACCCTCCACCCCTCTCCGCCATAATCACCTCAGGCGCCGCATACTCAACCGTCCCACATGGGTCAGTCAAAACCGGCCCGGGCTGAGTCGGGTCATCAATAATAGCAGAAAGCCCAAAATCAGACAATTTAAGCCTCCATTTATCATCGAGTAAAAGATTCTCAGGCTTAATATCCCGGTGAAAAACACCATGAGAATGACAGTGTTTAACGGCTGAGATTAATTGCTGGAAGTAATGACGGCTTAGATCTTCAATTAATGGGCCCCGTTTAGAGATCATCTCGAACAAGTCTCCGCATCTAGCAAACTCAGTAATAACAAAGATTTGACCGCCGTCAGATGTGGCGATAACTTCGTGGAGTTTAAGGATATGTGGGTGGTTTAACCTACTCATGGCTTGTATTTCGACGACGTCGAGGTTGTCGGACGATTGGAATGACTTGATTGCCACCTCTTTACCAGTGCACGTGTCTCGCGCATGGTAGACTTTTGCATACTTGCCATTGTTTAGAAGTTTGGTTACTTTGTATTTCCCGGAGAAGTATTTTTCCGGCATAGTTTTTGGTTCTATTTTTCGAGGAGTAGAAGCTGTTTTTCTAGAGAGAGAAAGAATGGTAAGTGTATGACCGTATCTCTGATAAGTCGGGCGAAATGATCAACTTATATAATAATGATCTCGTAGTTTGTAAATTATCATAAACAAAAATAATAATAAAATAAATCAAAAAAAATAAATTATAATAATAAAACTCTTATTCCATCATATTCTATCACGTTAAGGTGATTTATTTACCTTACAAATAATTATTAATTATTAAAACCTTCTCATTAATAAGTGAGTACTCCTAGGTGGTAAAATCTTTTTTTTAAAGCAAACAATCTTTAATATTTAATGGTAAATCTAGATACGTACCGTAAGATAGAATTATTTGTTAGTTTAAGAATTTTAAAAATAATTGATTTCAAAATTTTTATTTTAGATGTTAGTAACGAAAATTTACGAAATTAATAAATTACTTTTATATGGTAGACTGGTAGTATTTGATAAGGGAGAGTTTTTGTGATTTTATTTTATCTTTTTTAGTATTATTTTTTTTTTTGTAGTATTTTAAATTACGGTGCTTGATTAAAATTTTCTGATAAGACAATATATAGAAGATAAGGTGTTCGATTGTAATTAGTTAGCAAAGATGAATGATATATAAATACAGGATTTTAGATTTTTTTTTATTTGTGGGTTATAGTCAGGGTCGTTCCTGATGGTAATTTTAAGGTGCAACCGTTTAGGGCCCAGCTAATAAAAAAGCTCAAATGAGTTAATCTTCATAATTAAAAATTAGTATTTGCATAAATAGCTTTTAGTATGGATTAAACTTGCAGCATTAGGTTTTTTAGTTAAGCGCATGACTACTGAACTGCATAATTGGAGAAAAGGAATTTTTTTTTTTGCTAAGGCCCAAAAATTGTCCCACTAGGTATAGCTAATTTATAAATATTTTGATTTTGGTTTATACACATTATTTATTAAGATCCTAAATTTTTGAAAAATTTGAAATGTGAATAATCTTAAAATTAATTTTTATATATTTAAAAAATTGTTTGAGTAAAGATGTAGTTTTAAGAAACCTAAATCCTAATATATATATTTTATTTCAATTATAATTATTTAGAGGTGTTTATTCGAGGGATCGAGTCACCGATTTGATTTTAGGTCGCGTATTCAATGTGAGTATAATTATCTGAAATTTATCGAGTCAAGTCGAAATATGTTACAAAGTCAAATATATATCAAATTATCGTAATTGTTTTGAATACCTCAAGAATCATTTAAGTAATAAAAAAAATAAGATATAGAATGATTTAGAATTAATTGATTGCTTAGAAATTGTGATAAATAATGAAGGGGTGTTAATGAATGCTGACTAGACGATGAGACAAGCAAAGAGAAGTTGAAAGAAAAATGAACCAAAAACCACGTGATATTGAGGTGGAATAGACTTATTTATTTAGAATAAATCATGAAAAATGATTTTATAAATAGTTTATTTTGATAAGAAATGCGGTTTCAAGTTCGCGCATCTTTGGTGTTGGGTCAACTATAATAGGCGTGGTGGACAATTAAGACAAAAAGAATAGTTAGTTGCTACTTCTACACTAATCATAACAATATTGTGTTCAAAATTTCCACATGATTCTTGATTCTTAACTTAGTCTTAATGCTTTATGTAGATGATAATATTGACTATATACATACATATCATAAGTTGAATACCATATCATAAGGGATTTATAGGAATATTCTAAATTTATTTTTAAAGTTCAGTTATAAAATTATATATTTAAAAATTTAGAATTGTAAATTATAGGATCAAAGTTATTTTAAAAATAAAAATTTGGAGACTAAAGTGTGAATATTATATACTCTTTATCATTAAACTATATCTTTTATTGTAAAATATAGAGAATATTTTAATTTTGTAAATTATCCAAAAATTTACAGAGGGCCAAACCCCTTCCGACCTTAATGAGATCTGCTCCTAGATACATACTTCTAGAACTACTACTATTTCAATATTCAAATTTTGATAAAATATAGGCTAATTCGATTTTTCTTTTTGGATTGGAATAGTATATGAAAATTTTGGTCAAATTAAAAAACAAAACGAGTACATTCAAACTATTATATATTAAATTAACAATAGTTTTATAAAATATAAGATACATATTTTCTAAAAGTTGAGTTCGATTTTTTATACTGATGTTTTTCATATCGGACTTGTTAGGGGTGCTCAGTTTTAATGTGTATTGCCACTTGTTTTGTTTGACTTTTCTTGGTAAGTAATAAAATTTTAGTTGCCAAAAAAAAAGTTTTGAGATAGTTTAATAAATTATATCGTCTGTTGTATAGTTATATTTATTTTAAATATGATAAAAAAATGATTAAAATCATTAAAAATACGTATAATTTGCATAGCTTTGTAAATTATTTCAAAACACAAGAAAGTAGATGTAATTTTTTCTTTAATTTATATGAATTACTAAGGACTTCAAATTTTTTTAACTTTTTGTAAAGACTTAGGTATTGGTAATCCTTTTCATTTATTAATTTAAAGAAGTCTTATAATTTTTAATATATAAAAATATTTTTTCTTTCTTGTCAAATTCGCTCCATGTATATTAAGTAAAAAGAGGGGTAAAAAACGATATATATATATATATATATATATATATATATATATATATATATATATATATATATATATATATATATATATATATATATATATATATATATATATATATATATATATATATATATATATATATATATATATATATATATATATATATATATATATATATATATATATATATATATATATATATAACTGAGTGTATATAGATAAAATGAAAAAAAAAATTAAATGTATAAATGAAAATTAAATAAAAAATATAAGCTATAACTAAAAATAAAAATAAGGGTTATATATTTATAGCACTTAGGGCTATACATAAAAATGTAATAATTTTATTTATAATTAATGTTTTTTACTTTTCAAGAGAATCTAATCTAGAAATTAGAAAACAATTAATATTTTATATTATTATTTTTACTTCCCAAGAAAGAATAAATGCTTAAGTAACAAAATATAATTAAATTTTTATGTTTCCAAAGCAAAAATTATATTAAATTACATACATAAAACGCAAGATTCTATTTTACATATATTTTACATACAACCTTTAGAGTTGTAAATATCATTTTCCTAAAAATAAAGCAAAATTATTAAACAAATTAAAATAGCAAAAATAGTAAAAATTAATCTTAAAGAATCAATCTTCAACAAAGACAAAGAGGAATGTAGCATAAGATAAGTGAGAAATGGCATCTTATCTGAGCTGTCACGGATCATAATTCATAATTGATAATAATGGAGGTTGGAATGATTAGACAAAGTGCCAACTGTAAATTGCTTGAACGTGTAGCTACGTATAAATAACAATTCGGTTAGTTCCAATTCAAACGTTATCAATCACTCATCACTTACAATTAGTTACAAACCTCACACATCAATAATACTCGTACAGAGAATCTAGGTAAATTATGATTATTTGGGAGACTGGCCTAATTTTGTAGGAGGGATTTTTAGTGTTTTGTTATCTATTTCTCTTATTTTATTTTATTTTATTATTATATTTTTTTATTTTTTTTGTGATTTATAAATTACGGTTATTAATTAGAATTTTCTACTTGTACAAGTAGAATATGCTCCTTTATGCTTTTAGTGGATCACTTTTATTATAACACGGATCTTTCGAGGTAGCTAAGCCTAATTGAGAAAGTCACTACTTTAAAGTGCATCAATTCTAATTGAGTAGTAAGTTTTTTCCGCTTGATAAATATAATTAAGTACAATCATAAAATAATTAATAAATTATCATATATTTCTCTTACATTATTTCAATATGTCTTTCATTTACACATACATATTTTTGTCATTTTATAGGGACAATAATGGCATTCAATTATCAATCAATCATTCTCTTAATACTTATGCCAAGCCAAAATAATGCAAGTACTATACAACAAAGGTAGTATATTACTACTTTCAATAAGTTTATTAAATATCCAAATAAATATAAGATTTTATTTCATTTGTAGACTTACAATAAGTATTACTTTTTCAATATTAGATTTTAAATTTAATTTTTATATAAATCATCCATTCACTTTTTCAACAACTACCTAGTACCTACATACCAACTTTTATTTATCTTGAAAATATATAATTAAAACCCAACCCCAATATATCTTCTTCATTTATTGTAAAGGACATTTGGTAGGTGGAAATTGAAATTTGAGAATTAAAAGATTAGATTGTGATTAGAAATTGATTATAGGGAATTATAAGAATATAACTCAATCTCTTGTTTGATTTGTTGATGAGAATAATTTAAAAATTGTAATATTTCCTTTTTAGTAAATAGAAATAAGATTGTGAACAAAATAAAAATTTTACCAATTTACCTTTTTTAAAAATAATTTGAGAATTGTAATATCTCTTATTTAGTTTGTACCAATTTATAAGGGTATAAATGTATTTTAATATTTTTAATCCAATTTTCATCCATCTAATACCACCCCGGAAATAATTTGTTGGGAATTGAACAAGATTTTATTTATTTTAATCCATTCCCATAAACTAAGCATTGGATATCTACATTTTAGAATTTTTGATCTCATGATCATCATCTAATCCCTCCTACCAAACACACCCTCTAATGAACTCCCAATCTAAAACCCTAATCTACCTGTTTTCCTTTAAATTTCGTATCCCCCAACCTAATAACTCCCAAAAGGTCGGTTTAAACTAGTTTAAAAATTAAAATTCATATTTGCCTTAAAATATGATTTGCAAGCTGGGATAATTAGACAAAGTCTACGCACAAGTCGTTTTTACTTCAATCTATAAGACTTTAAAAATTTTGTGGGGCAATAATATACTCAGTTTATTCTAGTTATTTTGCTATACCTTATATAAATGTCTTATTGATCTTGTGATAATTTTTTCCGATTTGATATAAAAGGATAAATTTTAATGGAAAAATTGTTTTTTATAAATATTTATTTTTTAAAAATACAACATTTTACTCTTCTCTATAAATAAAGAGCTTATCAAATTTCTTAACCTACAACAATAACTAATTTTAAAATGATAAAAAAAAAATGCCATATGTTGTTCTAAATTCTAAATTCTTAAAATAATAAAGAATTTGAAAACATTAAACACAATTTAATAGACAAAATAGATAAAAAAAATAAATTTAAAAACTAATAAAACATAACAAATGTGTTCCTTGCTTCTTAACAAAATGCAATAGAATATCAAAAATTAAAATGCAATAGTGAAAGTATGTATAATATTAATAAAATGTGTAGCTTAGTAGTTAATGCATACATCAATTTGCTTACATGTCCCAAGTTCAAATCCTAGCAACTATAATAATTATAATTTTTGTTAATGGGCTCTGGGCATAGGCCCACCTCGCCCTTGTCCAAAGTCGACCCTGGACCCAGTTAATAGAGAAAGGTAGGGCTCACACGTGCATGGGGAAGAGTGGCTTTCAATTTGGGGGTCGCTAGTTGTTGGATCGCGTAGGAGTATGGAAGGGAGGCGAGTTTTGCTAAAGTTAGGGTACGTGGTGGCGGCCGCCGGAGTTTTAGAGATTATGAAGGGGGCGTTGCACTAGGAGGGAAGGGGAAGTAAGATGCGTGTTGTGGTGGGTTGGATTTTCTTTAATATTTCTTTTTTTGTTTTTATAAATTTCAAAATTTAAAATCTAAATTTAGAAATAATTTAGCTTGTTATTTGCATAGGATAAGTTGAGGGACTCCCTACGGTTACAACCTCCTCGTGATGAGGGTATTAATCTGCGTTTTCTCCAATTCTTTCCAGACCTTGCCTTGGTAGGACTCATTGGAATGATGATGATGATGATTTTGATTTGCATGATTTACACCTCTCTAAGGACTTGACTAGGGATAAAGGTAGTTGGAGGCGCCTTATCCGTATCTTAGACTACAAATACCCTTTCGCTTACCAGTTGTTGTTCTTGATTTTGCATTTGCCTTTTTACGTAGTATTCTTTTATCCGTTTTTACCTAGTTATTTTTATTTATTCATATGTATTTTATTTGTGTATATGTTTTTGACTACTAAGGTCATTTCTAAGGATTTGTTTGTGGATCTTTCTCGAACTGAGGGACTCTTTGGCCGCACTCTTCTTTATAGGTATGAGTTGCCGCCTTCCTTATCTCCCCAGACCTTAATCATTGTTCCTATGTGCTATACTTAGGAACGATGATTTCAGTTGGAACAAAACTTTTGTTGAGGCATGGTTCGATCCCTACTGCGCAGGTATTAACTAGGGGGATCTTGACTGCGCGTATCCTCTTTAATCCTTTCTTGAGGGGAATAGGTATGGTTTGTTCAAATTTTTCAAGGAAAAAAACCCCATCTAAATCCTTCCTTGTGCGGAATATTGGAATTGTCCTTTATCTTTATCTTTACCTTCATTCAATAGAGCCAGACCTAAAAAGGTAAGGTTAGAAACTACAAAAGGTCTCCAAGAATATGATTCTTGAAAGAAGATAACAAAAGAAAAGTTGAAAGAGGTCCTTGGGAAAATGGAAAAAGCTAAGAAGATATCAAAAATTAGAATTTAAATTTAAACTAATTCCATCATTACTTTAAAGTAATTAAATTTGAGAATGAATTCTTAAATTTTGTCATTCGCAAATTTTTTATTTTTATATCACTTATTCTCAAACACAATCTTATGTAATTGGAAATTAGAAGTTACAGCTCGTCTTGTAAAGACCGTTTCACCATGAGACGAACTCATATAATTAGCCTAATTCTTTAATAGATCACTTGAATTTTATAAACGATCACTCTAAGGTTATAAATGATCACTTTAAATTAGGAAAAATTATCAGAAAAATACTATATTTTGCTTATTTCCCTACAATAAAACTAACTTTTAATTAACCATGAATAATACGAACTTGGGGGTATTTCCCTAGAATATCACTAACATGTTAAAAAATCAAATTATAGGAGATTATATGACAAAAAAATTGATAATTAGTTAATAAACTAAAGTTGGAATTATTAAAAACCCCTCAAAGTTGATGTTATTCATGATTAATTAATTTAAAATTATAAGCAATCAATTTAAGATTATAAATAATCACTTTAATACATTAAAAATACATTAAATCAATTTAATAAAAATAATATCATCATACAACCACTTCATAATTTGTGTTGAAGCTATAAAAGAATGTACCTAAGTTTAGACAGGCCCGACCCTGGGGAGTAGGCGAGGAGTGCCGCCGTCCAAAGCCAACATATAAAGGGGCCCTATTTCGGATACCGGAATAAGGGAGTTGCTGAATAGCGGTGGTCGACTGTATTCTGTGATGATGAAGGGAAGATGCAGGAGGTTGAAGAAAGCAAATTTGTTTTTCATAATTTTACATTTGAAAAGTCAATCCTTATGAACTTCTAAAAATTACACTCATTATGCAAGAGTAATACACATTAAAAGTTGAAAAAAGTATTGGCTGATCGGGCCCCAATTCTATACGGCACTTCAATTTATATTTCATTCTTCTATATCTGCACTTCAATAAGAAATATTTAAACAAACTCATATAAAATAATTTTACTATCAATCAATTAATCGAATCTTAATTTATATTTTATTCTTAATTTACAAGTTAAAATATATTTAAGTAAAATTTTATTTATTTCGTCTCTGTGCAAATAATTAATATCAATTTTATTTTATGACGGTGCATAAATAGTATGCAAAAATGAGAAGGGTGAAGATATATTGCAATAATTTGATAAAAATAAAAACCTTCTTTTTCTTATCAATGACTAAACTGTATTAGCTAAGTAAAACAAACCCATGTAGTCATTAATTGAAAAAAATTGAAAAGTATATCGATGTTTGCTACATTTAGTTATCACCAATATAAATAACAAATTATACAATAAAATCACAATTGAGCTTCCACAATAAAAGTAATTGTGCTTGAAACACTAATTTTCAATCATCGGTTAATACCATGAAATAAAAAAGTTGTTTTGTATAAATCATTAAAAGCATATTTGTATAGCGTTCCTCTTGAATTTTTTCACTAGACTAAAATTTATATTATTCTCTCGTTAATACATTTAAAAAAAAAGGCATAATAAAAAATTATGGTTAGAAATTTTTTCCCAAAATTTATAAGAAGGCCCCATTTATAATTTGGCCTAGGGCTTTCAAAATTTCAAGAACGGCCCTGAGATTAGAGTGACATATACACTACCAATACTATAACTATAATATGATCTGTGATGACTAATGACTAACCGACTTTAACGAACAAATGTGACATGAAGTACCTCTAACAAGTAACAAGTAACAAGTAACAAGTCAGATTAACACTTAATAATAAGATGATTATCTAAAAATGAACCACTCACTTGCCCTTTAAGTGCTCTGCTTAGGTATTCATATGACTTTGTCCCACCCCTATTAAATATGTGATTACGTCTACCAACTACAAATGCCATTTGTAAGTTGTAACTTACTTATTATTCTAATTACACAAAGTCAATGAAACTATTGTAGTCTATCTTTTTTTTAGAAAATAATTAAATTTTATTTATTATACTATTAACCATTTTTTTTCTATTGAGAAATATAAGAATATAATAATTTTTGATTATTACTTAATGAATTGATATTATGCCTTAATTTCATTTTGAAAGTTGAGACTTATAATTATTTCTAATATACCCTAGCAAGTCAAACATCTTAAGGTAAGTCAAGACTTGAAAAATATCTTTAATCAACAATTATGCATTTAAGTTGATTCAATGTATATTTAATATCTTAAAGTGATTACTTATAACTTTAAAATGATCACTAATAATTTTAAAGTGGTCACTTTTTATTGGGTTAAAGACTTAAACTAATTATTTATAATTTTTCAAATGACTATTTATAATCTTTAAATTAATAATTAAAGAAACCATAGTGAAGGAAGGCTTTTTGATATATCTTTGTTTTAAAACGATCAAACTCGCTATTTAAATGAGAATTATTTAAAAGAGCAAGACTTCCCATAAGTTGTACGAACTACATAGCTCATAGAATCTATAAAGCGTTACATAATTAATATCAATAATAATTTTAATAAAAGTAGCAGCTTAAATCAGTTAAAAGATCCTTCATTTAGGTTCGTCTGTTTTAAAGTAGGCCATAATCCTTGAATTACGCAGCTCTTAATTGAATGATTAATGTGTATTGTGTAATACTTCTAATAATATTCAAACAATCCTTAACAAGTTATTCTTTTCAGATATCTTTTTTATTTTTGATATATACTAATAATGATATTAATTGGACTATTAGGCCATATAGAGAGAGAGCGTCTCACAAATATTAATAATTGTATTAATTAGGCTATTAGGTCTATAAAAACAGAGCGTCTCACGATGAAACTGTCTCACACAAGAATTTGTGAAATACAATATGAAATTCAAAATATTGTGTCCATTCAATATTTAAAAAATTGAAAAGAAAGTGGAGTAATATTATGCAAATCTTTTATATTTCCATCCTTTCAATAGTGTAATTTTCAATACAACCTCTCTTTTATGAGACTGTCTCACAGGGAGACGACCTCAAAATAAGAAATACATAAGCTAAAAGTTTCTATTATATAGCTATTTAATCCAAGTATGAAACATGTCTTACAGTGAGACCGTCTCATATAAGAATTTGTGTTTTCAATAAATTTCCCAAAAAATAGCATTACAAATTTACAATATACGGCATTAAGCCCCAACGAAAAGAGCCTAAAAACACAAAGGCCCAATAAGCAAAACAACCAAAACCTTAAACAACATCAATATGGAGAAAGTATAGCTCACCTTTTATGAATGTTTGTAACTTGTAACATAAATTGTTTTATGAGGCGAATTTACCGAGAAATTTGCCAAATAATTTAGACAGTTCATTTTATATATATTATGAGAAATATAAACTTTTTATTTAAGTTGGTCTCAGCTAAAGTTAATATTTCAGCCGAAGGAACTAAAACTACCAAATGGACAACCTCAACAACCAAAAGATATAGACAAAGGAAGCCCAACAACACGGCTAACGACCAAAAGCCACTCCCATCATCAACCTACACAGAGTATGAATAGCAAAAACAAAAACTAACAGCAAAGTATAGGCCGCAACAATGCCAATACAAGAAGCAGACCACGATGACCAGATAGCCCAACAAGGCAACAATATATCGATTACTGCAGGAACAACAATGTCAACAACACCAAACCAGGAACAACATTAGCGAGATTTTTCCGATCTATAACTATAATAATGAACTTAATTGAGCAAGAATAACCAATGAATGTAGGGGCAGATTTAAGAGCACTCAATGATGTCAACTGACAACAGTCAAATTATGAATAAAATTATATATCTAGAAAAACTAATATATAAGCTGGTTAAGTTTGTAGAAGCTTTGCTATATGAGGCATTGCCCTAGCTTATATAATCAACATTACTTTCTTTTCAATTTTTTTAATATTGAATTGACACAATATTTTGAAAAATATAAGATAACACAACATGAGAGAAAAAGATAAGAGCATTTTAATTTTACAAACTATAGTGTTCTTTTTTTTGAGTTTTTTTAATGTTTTATTACGAGTTATAAGTCAAGTCCTAGATCAATAGACCTTATTTTTAAAGTCATCAAGATCAATCACATCTCAATATGTGTCTTTTGAATTTTAGCTTAGTTAAGTCCAAGTTTAGTTAGGATTGCGTGTTGTGGTACTAGGGAGATAAGTGTAATTTCTTCTAAGTTACTTTAAAGGATAATTGAAGTTTCTCTCAGGTTGTAATAAGCTCATTAGTGTAGTAATAAAGACGTGTGGAGATTGTAACTCTAGCATTAAATTTAAAGATTCTGTTTATTTTATTTTTTTCTATAAGTTTAGAGGAAGAACGACTAAATCAAAAGTAGTGTAAACTAACGTCAACTAATATTTAAGTCCATTTAAATTAGAGGTTTCTTTGCAAGTAAACACCTTACACAATTTTATAACCAATCCTGAGAGAGCTGATAAAAGACACTATTTACGACGAATTTCAATCGGCATACAAAAGACACTTATAAGCCGTAATTGGCACATTGGCATGACATATAAGATTTCCAATAGCCAAGTCCCTAGAGATAGGCCTTGCCCCTAACAATTACGTGTTTCCTTCTTGGTCCATAATGCTTGATACTGATAATGATATTTTTTTCATATAATATATCACATTTGTTTGCAAATTTTGGAACTGAGGAAGTACTATACATACAACTCATACAAGTACTTGTATCCTCAACTAAAAAATAAAACTTCTAGTGAACTTGTATCTCAACTAACGGAGCAGAGAAAACCCAGAAAATTTATACTCACAGAGTAAAACAAGTAAATGTTTTAATACTCCAAATTTAAGAATTCTATACTATTACTAATTTACTATACATAATAACTAGTATTCTCTTAACTACTACACATTAGCCTTTTATAGGAGTAATTAAAAATAAAAATGCAGCTGAGGAAGATGAACTCTGAAACATATATACTTCCCCCATTCATCATACTTTCTACTAGCAGTGATATTTTTAATATAATATATTATAATTGGGTGTAAATATTTCAAAAGAGATGATGTATAATTGAATTAGAGACAATGTACCCAAAAATCAAAGACGAATAGGTTCAACAAAAGAAGTATTACCCAAATAGGATCGAAAATACCCAAAATTCCTCAGCACTTGATTATCACCAAAATTCAAAGCCATATTCGTCCCCTTTAAGCAAGCTTCTCTACTATACTTTTCATTATGTTTTCCACTGCATGGTTCACACCCTGTAAAATGTGTTATAAATGGCCTTTTCATTTCTATCCCCATTTCTTTTTCCCTTATCTCCTCCCACTGCGCACGATACTCTTTTCCTGCTTTCTCTCCATTTTTCCTCCTTAACCTGCGCTCCCTTTTCTCTATCTTGCTATAATACGCTGTAATGTTTTCTAGTTTATCTAAAATTTCTAACCAATACCCTTCAAAATAATACTCTTTTTCTAAGTATATTTTCTCATTCCATTTTTCCCCTTCTTTTACCATTATATATGCTATCCCTGTTTGATCATCTGCTTCTGGGAAACTTTTGTCTTTGAAGATTGATTTCTGAATTTCCCCCCTTTTTTTATACTTGATGGCCCGAATTTAACCCATCTTTCTAACAAATCCATCGACCATTGACAGTTCCTGATCAGGAATACCCCAGCATTCAACCCAGTCCAACTCTTCTTTTGAAACACCAGGTGATCCCAACCGTGAATGATCAAATTATGGGATTTGTATTTTTCTAGTGGAAGATTGAAATCCATGTCAGTAATGAAAGCGTCGGAATCAACCCACCAGATCCATTCAGCTTCCGGGTGGGCTATCATGGCTGATTTTACTACCGGGTATTTGGCCCAATAACTAAACATATTCAGATCCAACTGTAACATCTCAGAATAACTCGGGTCGTACGAAAAGAGAAAATGACCTTTTAAAAACGAGACAACTAAAATCCGAGTCAAACCGGGATGTTAGAAAACAGTTTAAAACAGTTTTGAAGTTAAGGAAAACGTGCGGATCGAGTTCTATTAGCGTTATTAAGAACTACTAGATAATAAGAAATTCTTAGCAGCGGATAAGAACGAAAAGTTAAATCTACTTATTACAACTTGAGAACGAAAGTCGCCTCATAAAAACCAAATGTTCTTTAAACTAAATTTTGAAGTTCTTATTAAGACTTCTCTACCCTAATAATTTATTTCTTCAAGGGACAATCCTCACTCCCCAGACCTGCAACTTAACTTACTGCTAGTCATTGCCCAGATAGGAAACAACATCATCGCAGGGTCGTTAAGACCAAAAGTACACGTCAGCAAACGTCGCATACCAAATAAATAATAACACAAGAGAAAGTTTTAATTAATTAGCTGACAATTCACAGAACCGTACGCTTCGATCATGCTTATTAAGAATATTTATTTGCATGTAAAAGTTAGTCAGCCATACTGCTGTACTATCCAGCCATACTGCCGGTACACTCCAAACTCCATAAGTGAGACAATACATTAGGGGGAGCTAACCCCTAAGCAAGCCTCTACCATAGACACTCGCCTTACTTCGGTGCCTATGGTTAAGTATGCATACCCTCGCGGTGGCTCATAATGCCCTCATATACCGCGAGTAATTCTTTTCCACCAATTGACGTCATACTACGTCCACTTTAAAGTTAGTGAGGTCATACTACCTCTGCTTATCAAAACAATGTATAAAAATTATTTATTCGAAAGATAACATTATCCGTACTATATATCCATGCCTTACTTTTGTATACCATTATTATATGATACATCGGACTAATGCGAACCACGCTGCGTGTACATACCTTAAGCAAGATAACCAACTCGCAAGCGTCTTAATCAATTCCCGGTCACGAATCGACTTCCTACAAGGTTCAATCGTATTCGGGAAATAAGCACACATACACATTTTCCTCAAATCATCCATAACACACATATACAATCACATCCATACCTAGAATACTACACCCAACATGAACATCCATCACATACTATGACATGGTATATACACAAAACCGGACAGCCTATACAATCTGTCCAGAAACTCATCTTAAAACTGTCAAACTGAAAATCCGACTTCACCGTTCGTCCGGAAGGCGTCAAAACCCCCGAGTACCAATTTTCATAATTTATAACATAGTATAAGTATTTTTAACTTAATTTTAAAGCCAAAAATGCTCCAAAAACACAATTTTTCCATCATCTTCAAAACCTACGGGATCTCATTTTTTTATCACAAATATATAAATTTCAATGCTTTATTCCCTATTAAATCTAAACAATAAAATTTACATAATTTTTATGATCACATCCAAAAATAAATTTTAATTATTTATTTATATTTTTCTCAAAAATAAATCTTTTTACACCAATTTACACACACAAACACACCACACATATACATGTATATTTCTCTACCAACATTATAAATCTCCACTATTTATCAATAAAAATAAAAATAAATTTCCATCACCACATATATTTTTTTTTTTATATGAGCAACCATTTTTTTTTTTGTATATACATATATATATATATATATATATATATATATATATATATATATCTTTTTCAATCATTCTTCAAACAATTCTTCATACACATGTAAACATATCTAAAACCCTAAAACCATACATTAATTTAAATGGAAAAACATCATACTTCCACACATGAATTTTAAATCATGAATAAATCATAAACTATAAAATAACACACATAAAAATCATAGAAATTTAAATTAAAATTTAAAAAATAAAAACTAGATTAAGGATTACTCACAATTGCTTCAAGAACAAAACACCAAAATTGATGAACCAAGGTGGAGGATTTAGGCGTGAGAAATGTAGTGTTTTGGGAGTGTTTTCTTACTTGCAAATGGTTTGAAAATGAAAAGATGTAAGGTAATTAGGAGATTAAGGAAATTAAGGCAATAATTATAGAAGGCAATAATTCCTTGATCTTCAATCTTCCTAAGAGGTTACTAATCCCCCCTTAACCCTCCATATGGCCGGCCAAATGATTCCACTTCCCATTTATTTTTTTTTTTTTTTGTTTTTATTTTTATTTTTATTTTTTTTTTGAAGTTAAAGATAGATTAGGAAAAAGATTTGGGCTTAAAATGATTTTAATTGCCTTAAAAGTTGAAGTCTCATGATTTAATCTACTAACAAAATAAATAATAAAAAGAAATATATATTTTTTCTAAAAAGAATAATAATAATAAAAATAATAATATTACTAGCAAATCATTTAATATATCGGGAAAATATCGGGGTGTTACAGACTACCCCCCTTAAAAAGGTTTTGACCCCAAAACCTCAACGTACAAACACAAACACACAACAATCACACACATAAAAAAAACGACAAAACATGCACACAACAAAAGAAATAGATCAAAATAAACCTCAAAGCGCGTAAAACGCAAAATTCTACCGCTTCCTACCCCCCTTAAAAAGTTACGTCCCCGTAACTTACTAACCTGAGGAAAAAGATGCGGATACTTCTCTCGCATTGAAGCTTCTGTTTCCCAAGTTGCCTCTTGTGACCGATGATTTGACCATAGAACCTTAACCATTGCAACATCTTTTCGCCGAGTACTGCGAACCTTTCTATCTAAAATCTGAACAGGTTGCTCTTCATAGGTGAGGCTTTCATCAAGTTCTAACGGTTCCGGGTCTAAGACATGCGAAGAAGCCGCAACATAACGTTTTAACTGGGAAATATGAAAAACGTCATGAACTTTACCCAGCGCATTAGGTAACGCTAACCGGTAAGCTAACTTCCCAATCCGCTCCACAATATCATAGGGGCCAATGAAACGCGGGCTTAACTTCCCACGAGCACCAAAACGAACCACACCTCTCATCGGAGACACACGGAGTAGAACTTTGTCGCCCACTTCGTACTCATCAGGCCGTCGTCGGAGATCGGCGTACGATTTTTGTCTATCCTGGGCTGCCTTCATTTTTTCGCGAATTAACTTTACTTTCTCAGTCATTTGTACAAGCATATCAGGTCCTAAGGTGACAGATTCAGTAAAATCATCCCAACATACAGGACTACTGCACTTACGACCATAAAGTGCTTCAAACGGAGCCATTTGAATTGTTGCCTGATAACTGTTATTATAAGAGAATTCCACTAAATCCAAATGTTCATCCCATGAACCTTGCCATTCCATGGCTATTGCTCTCAACATGTCTTCTAGTATCTGATTGACACGTTCAGTCTGACCATCCGTCATAGGGTGAAAAGACGTACTATGAAGAAGAGTAGTTCCCAAAGCCTGCTGTAATGATTTCCAAAAATGTGACAAGTATCGAGTATCACGATCAGAGACAATAGTACGAGGTATTCCGTGATATCGAACAACGTATCTAATATAGGCACGAGCAAGTTGTTCCATATCCCACTTACAGTTCATCGGAATAAACCTTGCAGACTTAGTAAGCCTATCCACGATAACCCAAAGAGTATCATTACCAGCTTTAGTTCGTGGCAACCCTAACATGAAATCCATAGATATGTCATCCCACTTCCAGACCGGGACTTCTAGAGGTTGCAGTAACCCAGGTGGTCTTCGATGTTCACTCTTAACCTTTTGACACGTTAAACACTTGGAAACAAATTCAGCAATATTCTTTTTCATACCAGACCACCGAAACATGCATTTTAAATCTTGATACATCTTATCCCCACCAGGATGAACCGAGTATCTAGAATAATGAGCTTCGTTCAATAATTTTTCCTTCAAGGAGTCACACCCATCCGGCACACACCACCGTCCCTTAAAACGAAGACTACCGTCCTCATGAATTGTAAAACCTTCAGCTTTCCCTTCACTGATCTGCTCCCGAAGTTTAATGAACTTTGGGTCTTCCAGTTGCTTAGCCATAATCTCTTCGAAAAAGGTAGGTTGAATAGACAAGGCACTCAACTTGGCTTCCAATTCCCCTTCTTGGATTATCTCCAAGTTCATTCTCCCAAACTCCTTACACAACTCCTCAGAGGTTATTAACGCTGAGACGGAATGCCTCGATTTCCTACTCAAAGCATCAGCGACTACATTCGCACGGCCTTCGTGATATGAAATCTCTAAATCATAATGACTGATAAGTTCTAACCAACGTCGTTGGCGCAAATTCAACTCGGATTGAGTGAACAAAAATTGCAAACTTTTATGATCCGTAAAGACCTTGCATTTGACACCATAAAGGTAATGTCGCCAGATTTTCAATGCGAAAACCACAGCAGCTAACTCCAAGTCATGTGTTGGATAATTCACCTCATGAGTCCTTAGTTGACGTGAAGCATACGCCACCACCCTTCTATCTTGCATTAAAACACAACCTAATCCATGTTTAGAAGCGTCACTGTAGACAGAGTATTCCAAGGATGGATCAGGTAAGGTCAACACAGGGGCTGTAGTTAACTTCTCCTTCAACAACTGAAATGCCTTCTCACACTCCTCAGTCCATTCGAACTTCTTTTCTTTCTTCATCAAGGCTGTTAATGGACGAGCGATGCGAGAAAAGTCCTTCACAAAACGACGATAGTATCCTGCTAATCCCAAGAAACTCCGGATATCTGTAACATTCCGAGGTGTAGACCAATCCCGAACAGCTGCTACTTTTGCTGGATCAACGGAAATTCCTTCCTTAGAAACAATGTGACCCAGAAAAGCCACTTGCTCTAACCAAAATTCACACTTCGAAAACTTAGCATACAACTGATTCTCTCGCAGAATCTGCAAGACTATCCTTAAATGTTCTTGATGTTCTTCTTGGCTCTTGGAATATACCAAAATATCATCAATGAACACCACCACACACTTATCGAGGTACGCGTTAAAAACCCGATTCATCAACCCCATAAATGCTGCAGGTGCGTTGGTCAACCCAAAAGGCATCACGGTAAACTCAAAGTGTCCGTATCTGGTTCTAAAAGCTGATTTACTAATATCCTCCTCCTTGATGCGTAACTGATGGTACCCTGACCGCAGATCAATCTTGGAAAAGACTCCTGCCCCTTGCAACTGATCAAAAAGATCATCGATCCGTGGTAACGGGTACTTATTCTTAACAGTGACCTTATTAAGTTCTCTGTAATCAATACAGAGACGCATCGTTCCATCCTTTTTCCTTACAAACAACACTGGGGCTCCCCAAGGCGACACACTAGGTCTTATATAACTCTTCTCTAACAACTCCTCCAATTGGATTTTCAATTCTTCCATCTCCCTTGGGGCCATTCGGTAAGGAGCTTTTGAAATCGGTCCTGTCCCAGGGATTAAATCAATCGAGAAATCCACGTCCCTTCTTGGCGGCATACCAGGAAGTTCTTCTGGGAAAACATCTCTAAAATCACAGACCACTGGAATGTTCTCAAGCTGCAACTCCCGCTCCCCTACTTTACTTATACTACACAGAAACCACGGTTGCCCTTGCTTAATTAACTTCTTGACTTTTAATGATGATACGATTTTTATCCTCGGTCCCTTAGGAAGACTCCTATATTTAACCTTCTCCCCCCTAGGTCCACTTAAGGTCACTGACTGTTCTTCACAATCTATTATCGCTTTGTATCTACTTAGCCAATCCATCCCAAGTATTACATTTAAATCATCCATTTCTAGAGAAAATAAATTACTTGGAAATTTCACTTTCCCTATCTTAACCGGCACTTCACGGAACAACGTATTACATTGAAAAGTCTCCCCAGAAGGAGTAGAGACTGAAAAAGATGTTTTCTCGGGGTTCTCCAATTCTAAATCTTTAACTCTAGACTTTGAAACAAACGAGTACGATGCACCAGAATCAAACAGTACTTTAACGGATTTTGTATTAATACAGAACGTACCTATGACCACATCCGACGCTTGCGTTGCCTCCCTCGAGTTAACTGCCGAAAGCCTGCCGTCGTTCTGGGTAGAAGTAGTAACACCTCCTTGATTACCACGTTGGCTTGAAAAGAAATTCTCGTTTCTAGCATTTCCCGGTCGTTGCTGAACACCGGAGTTATTTCCCAGAAACCTAAGGTTTGAGGCACCTCCCAAGTTTCGGCCAAAACTTCCACCATTGTGATTCCCCCTTCCAGCTTCATTACTACTTCGTCCGTTAGTGAGTCTTTGCTGTTGGAAACCTCTATGATTTCCCCCTTGCAACTCTTGTTGTCCTATGCGAGTATAACACTCGTACATTCTATGGCCCGGCTTACCACAGTAAGAACAGTCCACTAACGCCCCCCGGCAGTCCCTTCCTGGGTGATTCTTTTGGCATCTCCTACAGTTGAAGATTCTTTCCTTCCCATTACGATCATACAAAGGCTTCTGCATTCTAGCCTCTATTCTCGAATTTCCCCCATTCTTGCTGTTTTGACCAGAATGGAAACCTTTCTCCTGAAAGCCTCCAAACGGTTTGTGCTTCTTAAATTGATTTTGGACTTGATTACTCGCATTCGTATCATTCTGAAACACGGGTTCTTTTCTCTTTTCTCCGCTATGGCCCAACTTCTCTTTTTCCTTCCTAATAACATTCCCAATCTGCGCAGCTCTCTTATATAGCTGGTCTAACGTATCATATCTATCAGTCTCAATGTGTTTTTGGATCTCATACGATAGACCTAACTCAAAACGCTGTATTTTCTTTCCCTCAGTTGGGACATCGTCAGGGCAAAACTTCAAGTATTCCATAAATTTCTGATAATATTCATCTACCGTTAGGTTTCCCATTTCGAACCTAGCAAACTCATTTGATTTGTCCTTCCTAACATGAGGCGGATAAAATTGGTCCCTTAACGCCCCCTTAAATCCTTCCCAGCTTAAGTCACCGTCGTTTTCTGATATCAACCTCATCTTACTATGTGTCCACCAATAGTCAGCGTCTTCCACTAGGAAAAACGCGGCTTGGTCAACCATGAGCTCAGCAGGACATCTCACCACACTAAAAAGCTTGTCAAATTCTCTCAGCCAGTTTTCCAACATAGAAGGTTCACCTTTTCCACTATAAGTCGAGGGTTTACTCTGGGCTATTCTCTTACTAATTGACGAAGCCTTTTCCTCCAAGGATTTCGGTCTCGGATTCCTTGCACCAGCTAGGGCCTTAACTAGGTTTCGAAGCACGCGATCAGAGTTTCCTCTTGGCACGGACCTTTTCAAAAAGGGTGGCATGATGGCAGGTATACTGCATTAGGTTAAACAAGGTATGTAAATACATTTCTATAGCGTTTGAGGTTTAAGGAAAAACTCATTCTGTTATTGCTCTAAAATATACAAGGTAGTAGCCCTAAAGGTAAAAAGGTTGAACAATGAGTCTATAATCAGATTTATTCATTTTTCCATAAATACAACACTGAATCGATCCTACTTACTAATGTTTATATTTTTAAAAACAAAATTCAAATTCAAAACAAATATACCATATACTTCCAATCTAGAAAGAATAGAAAGAATACTTGGGTATAAATTCCCACATAGTCATTGTTCAAAACTACAAAAGTCCGAGATTAACAACCAAATCATTTAACCAACAAAATTGTTCGCAATTTATTCTACTAAGGAACTAGACATACGAACTCTAACACATGCATAATCAAATAAAGTAAAAAAAAAACAATCAGGCAAATAAAGGTGACGTATCCATGCGGTCCCGATCCTCCATGTATTGATCAGGGTCAAAATCAGCATCACCAGAGTCATCGCTAGACGCGCTATCGGAATCAGATGGGGTTCCTACAGATAAGGAATCACTCACAGTAAGTCGCGCTACGGAATCAGAAAGCTCTACAATTATTGGCTCGGGTGGTTCCTCCTCCCACATCATGATTTCACTCTCTTCCTCGCTCATAAGATCCTCTCGCCTCACCGGCCAACCCCCTAAAATAATTACCCCGCTATCATCATCACTCAACATTCCATCTTTATCAGCTAGTTCCCCCTCCTCATCAGCATTATATCCATCCCCTAAGTTATCCTCATCAGGATCTTCTACCACTCCTAAAGAGACCTCCTCCATGAATTCTCCCTGCTCCTCATCAGAATTTCCTTCGAAATCCTCCTCAAATTCTTCTTCTGGGTCCTCCTCCGGATCGTCTTCTGGATCCTCTTCGGGATCCCTCTCGAAATCCAACTCATCGAAGATTATAAATGGCACTGAGTTTGGGTCTACTACGGGAACATCCTCCTCATTATTATCTCTCCTTGCCCCACTAGGTTCTGGAACGTCAAGTACTCCGACCCGACCCTCAGTTTGCACTGCTCTTACCCTTCTGTCAATCTCTAGGTGAAACTGGTCACTCCTCTCTTTCAGTGCAATCATCTCCTCTTCCATTATTCTTTCATACACTAATTTGGACCTTTTGTAGATCATTTCCATTCGTCGGGTGTAATCCAAATCACTTTCTCCCTCTTTTCTATCCCAAATTCCCAGAGCCTCTATTTCTGCCCAGGCTGGGGCATTAACTAAAGCTCTCCAGGGTTCCTCTCGGGTATTAATTCCCTCATCGGCCGGTCTTTTTCCTTTATCCATGAAAGAAAGTAATAATCGAACTTCCTGACTCACAAAGAAAGAAAACAAGACAATTAATTTCTGAGATAAGACAAAGATAGATAATTCAGAGCATCAGAGATATAAACACAGAAATCCTATCATGCACACATCAAAGTTATCCATGACATCATACTTAAAGACACCAAGCACAACACATCATATCCCCTTAATGTCTACCCCTTTTTACTCTCGTCAATTTTTTTTTCTACGTTAGTCTATCAGTACAGATAAATAACACTAAATAAAACTCCCGCTCTGATACCAGTTGTAACATCTCAGAATAACTCGGGTCGTACGAAAAGAGAAAATGACCTTTTAAAAACGAGACAACTATAATCCGAGTCAAACCGGGATGTTAGAAAACAGTTTAAAACAGTTTTGAAGTTAAGGAAAACGTGCGGATCGAGTTCTATTAGCGTTATTAAGAACTACTAGATAATAAGAAATTCTTAGCAGCGGATAAGAACGAAAAGTTAAATCTACTTATTACAACTTGAGAACGAAAGTCGCCTCATAAAAACCAAATGTTCTTTAAACTAAATTTTGAAGTTCTTATTAAGACTTCTCTACCCTAATAATTTATTTCTTCAAGGGACAATCCTCACTCCCCAGACCTGCAACTTAACTTACTGCTAGTCATTGCCCAGATAGGAAACAACATCATCGCAGGGTCGTTAAGACCAAAAGTACACGTCAGCAAACGTCGCATACCAAATAAATGATAACACAAGAGAAAGTTTTAATTAATTAGCTGACAATTCACAGAACCGTACGCTTCGATCATGCTTATTAAGAATATTTATTTGCATGTAAAAGTTAGTCAGCCATACTGCTGTACTATCCAGCCATACTGCCGGTACACTCCAAACTCCATAAGTGAGACAATACATTAGGGGGAGCTAACCCCTAAGCAAGCCTCTACCATAGACACTCGCCTTACTTCGGTGCCTATGGTTAAGTATGCATACCCTCGCGGTGGCTCATAATGCCCTCATATACCGCGAGTAATTCTTTTCCACCAATTGACGTCATACTACGTCCACTTTAAAGTTAGTGAGGTCATACTACCTCTGCTTATCAAAACAATGTATAAAAATTATTTATTCGAAAGATAACATTATCCGTACTATATATCCATGCCTTACTTTTGTATACCATTATTATATGATACATCGGACTAATGCGAACCACGCTGCGTGTACATACCTTAAGCAAGATAACCAACTCGCAAGCGTCTTAATCAATTCCCGGTCACGAATCGACTTCCTACAAGGTTCAATCGTATTCGGGAAATAAGCACACATACACATTTTCCTCAAATCATCCATAACACACATATACAATCACATCCATACCTAGAATACTACACCCAACATGAACATCCATCACATACTATGACATGGTATATACACAAAACCGGACAGCCTATACAATCTGTCCAGAAACTCATCTTAAAACTGTCAAACTGAAAATCCGACTTCACCGTTCGTCCGGAAGGCGTCAAAACCCCCGAGTACCAATTTTCATAATTTATAACATAGTATAAGTATTTTTAACTTAATTTTAAAGCCAAAAATGCTCCAAAAACACAATTTTTCCATCATCTTCAAAACCTACGGGATCTCATTTTTTTATCACAAATATATAAATTTCAATGCTTTATTCCCTATTAAATCTAAACAATAAAATTTACATAATTTTCATGATCACATCCAAAAATAAATTTTAATTATTTATTTATATTTTTCTCAAAAATAAATCTTTGTACACCAATTTACACACACAAACACACCACACATATACATGTATATTTCTCTACCAACATTATAAATCTCCACTATTTATCAATAAAAATAAAAATAAATTTCCATCACCACATATATTTTTTTTTTATATGAGCAACCATTTTTTTTTTTGTATATACATATATATATATATATATATATATATATATATATATATATATATATATATATATATATATATATATATATATATATATATATATATATATATATATATATATATATATATATATATATTTTTTTTTTTTTCAATCATTCTTCAAACAATTCTTCATACACATGTAAACATATCTAAAACCCTAAAACCATACATTAATTTAAATGGAAAAACATCATACTTCCACACATGAATTTTAAATCATGAATAAATCATAAACTATAAAATAACACACATAAAAATCATAGAAATTTAAATTAAAATTTAAAAAATAAAAACTAGATTAAGGATTACTCACAATTGCTTCAAGAACAAAACACCAAAACTAGATTAAAAAATTTTGGGACGATCCAACGGTGCAATTTCCGGCAAACGGGAGTTTTCTGATGGCTGCCCTCAAAGCTACGAGCACCCTCTTCTCTCTTTTTCTCCTCCTTTCTTTTTTGTGTGTTTTTCTGATTTTCTTTTTGATTACATCAAGCCAAGTAAAAAAAAATGACCCTTAAGCTTCTCTTAGAAGCCACATAAATAGGTCCATTAATAAAAACCCAAAAAAAAAGGAAAGTATAACCCAAAGCAATACAAGTATTGGATAAATAGGCTGGACCCATAACAATCTCCCCCTCCAGCCCAACACGAGGAAGACCAATATGCTTCAATAATCACTTGAAGCTCATTCCCACAAGCTTGCTACAAACATCAAGCTTGCTCCCGAGAACCACTTTTGTAAGCATATCTGCACCATTCTTATCAGTGTGGACTTTCTTCAGCTTCAAATGCCTTTCTTCAATCACATCTCGTAACCAATGATATCTAACATCAATATGCTTGGTCCGAGCATGGTACATAGCATTCTTGCTCAAATCCATAGAACTTTGACTATCACAAAGTACTACATACTCACCTTGCTCCAAACCCAACTCTCGAAGAAACCTTTTAAGCCATAGCATCTCTTTGCCTGCTTCCACAGCTGCAATGTACTCTGCCTCAGTTGTTGACAATGCTACACATTTTTGTAGCTTGGATTGCCATGAGATGGCTCCCCCTGAAAATGTAAACACATAACCTGAGGTAGACTTTCTGTTATCAAGATCACCTGCCATGTCAGCATCTGTATATCCTTCAAGTAAAGGTTTGCCACTTCCATAACACAAACTCAACTTGGAAGTGCCTCGCAAGTATCTGAAGATCCACTTCACTGCTTCCCAATGAGCCTTACCCGGATTGGATAAGTATCTGTTCACTAAACCAACAGAATGTGCAATATCTGGCCTAGTACACACCATAGCATACATCAAAGAACCAACAGCAGAAGAGTAAGGAATAGATGACATACTTTCTTTCTCCTTCTCTGTTGTAGGACAAGCTTTCTTGCTTAGTTTGAAATGTGTTGCAAGTGGTGTACTAACTGGCTTGGCATGCTTCATATTGAACCTTTCAAGCACCCGTTCAATATACTTCTCTTGTGAAAGCCACAACTTTCCAGCCTTCCTGTCACGAGTAATCTCCATGCCTAAGATTTGCTTTGCAGGACCCAAGTCTTTCATGTCAAATGACTTGGACAAGTCTTTCTTCAAATTTTGAATCATGCATGCATCTTGTCCAACTATCAGCATATCATCTACATATAATAGAAGGATGATGAAGTTACCTCCAGGGAATTTTCTGAAAAACACACAAGGATCTGCCATAGTTCGTTTATAACCATTGCTTGTCATAAACGAATCAAATTTCTTGTACCATTGCCTTGGTGCCTGTTTAAGCCCATAAAGACTCTTCTTCAGTTTGCAAACAAACTTTTCTTTCCCTTTCTCTTCAAATCCTTCAGGTTGCTCCATGTAGATTTCTTCATGCAAGTCACCATGTAAAAAGGTAGTTTTAACATCAAGCTGCTCCAACTCAAGATCAAGACTTGCAGCTAATCCCAGAACAGTTCTGATAGAAGTCATTTTGACAACAGGAGAGAAGATCTCATCAAAATCAATGCCCTTTTTCTGATTGCATCCCTTGACCACCAATCTAGCTTTGCGCTTCACTATCTTCTCACCATCTTTCTTATTCTTGAAAACCCATCTGTTTTTCAAGACTTTCTTGCCCTTGGGAGGCTCCACTAGCTCATAAGTTTCATTCTTCTGTAAAGATTCCATTTCTTCCTTCATTGCATCGAGCCACAGATCTTTCTCTTCAAGAGACAACACTTCTTGATAGTTTTCTGGCTCTCCATCTTCTGTGAGTAGAATGAACTCTGAGCTTGGATACCTAGTTAAAGGCTTATGCTCTCTGGTTGACCTTCGAACTTGTGTATCCTCAACTTGAGGGGTAGGATGCTCCCCCTGCTCATGAACCTCTACATCATGTACTTCTTCCTCATCTGATGAATGCTCCTCAAGATCAACACCATCATCCTCATTATGAACTGGTACATCACTATCAGGTTGTACCTCACCAACATCATCATGAAACTTCTCAATATTCTCATCAGCTGGCTGGTTAACAGGAGGTGTAGTAGAAGAAACATCATTAGTAGTATCAAAATACAGCTCTGAAGTAGAAGTATACCTTGTACTCAGAAGATCTGCACCCTTCTCGTGCTCAAAGAATACTACATCTCTGCTTCTCACAACCTTCTTCTTTTCAGGATCATATAGTCTGAAACCATACTCTTCATCACCATAGCCAACAAAAACACATGGGTTAGTCTTGGAATCAAGCTTCGATCTCTGATCTTTCGGCACATGCATGAATGCCTTGCATCCAAAGACTCTCAAGTGTGAATATGAAGGAGCACACCCTTTCCATGCTCTCATAGGAATGTCAAGATCAAGAGGAATTGATGGAGAACGGTTGATCAAATACACGGCACACTGAACTGCTTCAGCCCAGAATGTCTTAGGAAGATCAGACATTCTAAGCATACATCTCACTTTCTCCACAATGGTTCTGTTCATCCTTTCTGCAACTCCATTGTGTTGAGGTGTACCGGGCACTGTCTTCTCATGGCTAATGCCATGCAGTGAGCAATAATACTTGAACTCTTTTGAAGTATACTCACCACATTTGTCAGTTCGAAGACACTTCAGCTTTCTTTCTGTCTCCCTTTCTACCATGGCATGAAATTTCTGAAAGACCTCGAACACTTGGCTTTTTGTCTTCAACATATACACCCAAGTTCTTCGAGTAGCATCATCAATGAAAGTGACAAAATATCTATTGCCAACAAGAGATTCAACTTCAATGGGACCACAAACATCGGAGTGTACTAACTCCAACTTGACTTGCTTTCTAGTAGACTTCCGAGAAAAGGAAGCTCTACGCTGCTTTCCTGCCAAACAATGATCACAAGGGTCAAAAGAGATAGCTTTATCAACAGGAATCAACGTTTTACCTGCTAAAAGTTTCAAGCCCTTATTACTCATGTGTCCCAATCTTCGATGCCACAGATTAGGAGAGTTCTTTTCTTCAACTACATTCAACTCACCAGAACATACACTAAAGTATGTCTTATACAAAGAGCAACACAACTCGCCTCGAGCAACTGTCATCGAACCCTTAGACAACTTCCACTTACAATCACCAAAAATATGTCGGAAGCCTTCTTGATCAAGGACATTTGCAGACAAAAGATTAAGGCGTAGATCTGGAATATGGCGCACATTCTTTAATGTAAGCATGCACCCAGCACTTGTCTTCACACGAATATCACCTAACCCAACAATGCTTGCTGAGCTCTGATTTCCCATATTCACACTACTAAAGTCACCAGCTTTGTAGTTCATGAAGTACTCTCTCTTGGGAACACAATGGTATGAAGCCCCTGTATCTACAAGCCACTCAGTGTCTGAAATATCAACATGATGACACTCACTAGTTGCACAAATCAAAGTGACCTCATCATCACTTATAGAAGCTGTTGCTGCAGTATTCTTATCATCCCCCTCTTTCTGTGAATCATTTTTTTCTCTGTTCTTTCTTCAGACGAAAACAATACTTCTTGATATGACCAGGCTTCTTGCAGTAGTGGCAAGTAATCCTTCCATCATTGGACTTGGATCTTTCCTTTGAGTTACCACGGCCTTTGGGACCCCTACTCTTGCCTCTTCATCTATTCTCAACAACAAGAGCATGTGAATTGTCAACTCCCATCTCCTTTCTTCTAATTTCTTCATTGAACATGCTATCTTTGATCACATCCAAAGATAACACACCATCGGGAGCAGAGTTACTAATAGTCACAACCAAGGTCTCCCAACTATCTGGCAAAGAACTCAACAAGAACAAAGCCTGCAACTCATCATCAAGAACAACCTTCATAGTAGTCAACTTGTTAATAATATCTTGAAAGTCACTAAGATGCTCAGAAACAGACTTTCCACCTTTCAATTTCAAATTAAAAAGTCTTTTGATCAACAAAGCTTTATTATGAGCAGTCTTCCGCTCATACAAACCTTCCAACTTCTTCCACAAATCATATGGGTCGGACTCTTGTGACACATGATTGAATATGCTAATATCGACCCATTGTCTAATCGTCCCTAAAGTCTTTCTTTTCAACTTTACCCAATCTTTTTCATCCATTTTATTTGGATTAGATGGTTTGATAACACTACCATCCGAATTGGTGACAGTTTCAAGTGGGTCATACAAGTCCTTGCAAAACAACATGTCTTCCATCATAGGTCTCCAAATAGAATAATTTGTTGATGTCAATTTAACCATCGAACTACTACTACTCGACTCCATACTGTAACAAAATATAATCCGGCTCTGATACCAAGTTGTAAGGATCGAATGGGGTCACTACGACACCCACAAAGTCACACAAACAAGACAACAAACAAAATCAACACACACACAAGTTATACGTGAAAAACCCCTTCGATGTGAAGGATAAAACACCACGGGACCTCTTGAGGAGTCCACCCTATCTTCTCTTATTGATAAATTGAGGGAAAAAGAACCTCAAAACAGTACACAGAGGTTCACATACCCACCAACAACAACCAAGAACAATATGAGATGAATTAGAGAGCAAAAGGAGTGAAATCACCAAAAGTACAGCATTCTGTCCAAAGACGATTCTGACCAAACCAAAGCTCAAAAGACGATCTCCACCGTCCAAAATGAAGCCCTTGATGTCAGCAACAAGCTGTCAAAATTTGGGGACGATCCAACGGTGCAATGTCTGGCAAACAGCAGTTTTCTGATGGCTGCCCTCAAAGCTACGAGCACCCTCTTCTCTCTTTTTCTCCTCCTTTCTTTTTTGTGTGTTTTTCTGATTTTCTTTTTGATTACTTCAAGCCAAGTAAAAAAAAAGTGATTACAAAGTTTAGATCGAATTGCTGTAAACCTAAACCAACTTTTAATATAAAAGTATGATCGACTCATATTCAATCATCTTATTAGTTATTCTAATAAAGTGATAAATATTTTAATAAAATAAATTTTATAAATACATGATTTCATATACTTAGAATTAATAATCAATGGTCAATGTTTATTTAACTACTTTTAATTGAATTAGATGAAAATTAATAGAACTTTATAATTTTAATTTATGGTCAAACAACTAAAAGTAACATTGTAATAATGATCACTAATTGATTTGCATTTTCACTATTTTGCTTTAAGTAAAGGAACCTTATCATCAATTAAAAAATGACTAACAACTTAATCTGATACTGACTCGATCAATAGTAATTAGTAATTTGCAATTCGTAGCCGAATTCCACTTGAAAATATCCGAATCCGATCTGTACCCGGTAAAACCGAACCAATTATTAACCGATGACATCTCGAGACCGATTGAAACTCGACACGAACTTCAACCGACATCGAACTTATGCTAAACTGATAGCTCGAATAACGGATCTTCAACCGAACTGTGACTAACCGACTTGACCCAAGTATGACCCGTCGCAACACGCAACCGAAATATAAACGATCCGAAACCGACCCAATCACTCGAACACCTCTAATATTGAGCATATTGTTAATTAGTTACTTCCTCTCGTTTTTTCTACTTGTAACATCGTTGATTTCAAAATTATTCATTAAATGAAATGATTTTTTAGATTCTTGGTAACAAGTTAAAACATAATTATATGAAGTTAAAACATGTTTTCAAATCGTTTTGATTTAACGTTTATTAATTTCTAGTTTTTATAATTTTTTGATATACATAATTAGAGATATTAAAAATTTAACGTTTAGTAATAAAGTGTTATTAATTTTTTTTATTTATGTTTGATGTATAATTTATACATTAATATTTGTCGCATAAGATACTATGCGTAAATTATTTTTATTTTATTTATATTAGATTTTTTTAATTAATTGATAAATGACATTATAAATTTACATCACTTCCAATTTTAGATGTTATTTTTAGTTATTTATATATCAAATTGGTACAATACAATAAAGCGACATAAAATATAAGCTTTACAACGTTCAAAAACTCTAGCCTCTCTCTCTCCTCTCTCCTTCTTCTTTCTCTCAAAAAAACCATAGCCTTTATTATTAATTTTTGGGCTATCTTATACTTGATGGTAAGCCTTCAATCTCTTTATTTTTGCTTTCCTAATTTTTAGTAACAAATATAATTCATTTACGATGATTGAGTGATTTGATAGTAGAAGAGAATTGAAACAAACTAGGGTTTGAATTTGGAGGGAAAAATGTGATTTTGAAGGAAAGATGATAAAATTAGGGTTTATATTTTGTGGAAAATTTATGAAACTAATGCAATTTGATCTGGTGAAATGAATAAATAGGCGTATAACAATATTTAAGCTTTGTAATTAACGTTTTTAAATGTATTCTGTGTAAAAAAGTTACAGAGAAAGAATTTAGTTACTTCAGAATTACCGCGTAGATTTTTAAAAAGTTTTAGCTGACAACATACCACGAGAAAAACCCAATACCTTAAAATTACCACCTATAATTTACTTTTTATATTATGAGTGTAGAGCACTACGGCGCTACCCCTACAATGGAGGAGGAAGTTGAAGTAAGGTGATGATACGTGGTATTTAATGTAACAGAAATTTGCAGAACATAAATATCACATTTCAATATGCTTTTCTTTAATTGTTTTTGTAACCGACAAAGGTAAATGGTTTAGTCAATCTTTTTTGTACATTTGAGACAAAATTAAAGCCTTTAAAGTGTTCACGATGAGTAGCCTGGGCAAAAAGGGATTGCATATCAACATATATGGCTTTTTGGATCTTAATTAATGTGGAAAGGTGAAGCCGTGAAGGGTTAATCTTCCAACTAATATTGTTATTAGTTCCCTCCATCCTATAATTAATGATATAATTAATTAATACTCAAATATTATTACTATTATATCTTAAAGAATGACAAAAATATGTGGATGTACGACAATGGTGGGGCATTCATGGAGTACTACACAAGGAATTTGAAATTAATGTTCATCACCTCTTACCTTATACTTGCTAATAATGTGGTGTTTTTGAATGCAGTTTATACTATACAAGAGTGATTCTGTTGCGCGTAGAAGACCGTGAGATCTTCTTGTTGTAATCTAAGGTTCCAAGAGTTAATAAAAGAGGTTTGAATCCTACGAGTTTGAAGAACCCTAGGTGGGGACTAGGCTATTTGTAGTTGAACCTCGTTAAATGATTATTATGTTTTGTCTATGATTATTTTTTCTCTTTACTATTTCGCAAATCATCAACCATAGATTAGCATTATCTCAAAACCAATTTCAAAACCTTGAAATGTATTTCAAAATACATTTAAAAACGACCAAACATTTTATTCACCCTTCTTCTAGAGAGTAATTAGTCTCCTATTCCAAGCTCTAATTGTATTATAGTAGGTTTTACTATTAAAGATCAACCATCTAGGGATTTATCATGGATCCAATAGAGGAAGGTGTATTTGGTTAAGGTCGCTTATTCACAAGGCCTTCACTCTTCTGCGATACAAACTTTTAAAACTTGGAAACTCTAATGCGGATGTTCGTAATTGATCAAGCTTCGTCCTAAGGTCCCCATGAAGAATGATGATGATGATGACAATGATGTTCTAAAAAGTGAAGTTGAATTCAATCAGACCAAATTAGAAGCCATCTCAAATAATTTTTGAGCAATGAATTAATTGTAATGTGCTCTCATTAGAACTGATTTCAATAGGGTCCTAAGGTCAAGTGAAGGATACCAAGATCAATATCTTGATGCATTAATATAAGATGTTCAAGATGAAGCTGAATAAGAGTATGAATGAAATGTTTACTTTCACATTCTTTTGGAAAGACATTCTCACATGCAATAAACTAAAAAAATTCCTAAGATTTGTTCCTCATTCTCGTTCCAAATGGGATCCTAGGTCACAGGCATTAAGGTACTCAATACCTTCGTACCCTGCCCCTTAGTGATCTTCTTGGAAACCTTACAACGCATGAGTTGACTCTTTATGATGATAATGAAGGAGATGTCATTCCAACTATGAAGAATCTTACTCTCAAATCAAAAAAAGGTGGAAGAGTCCTCTGGTGATAAAGAAAATAGTGATGGTGAAGAAGATCCATTTACAATGGTAATAAAGAGGATTTTAACGCATAATGAAGATGAAGAGAAAATTCAAAGGCCCCAAATACAATTAAGTTGAATACTCCTCTAATAATAAATCTTCGAAACTAACATGTTTTGAATGTGGTGCTTCAAATCATTTCAAAAGAGATTATCCTCAAAATAATGGAAAATGCAAGAAGAAGAAAAACGACAAGTTAGGTCTAAATCCTCTTATTATTCTGATTCGGAAGAAAGAAAATCACGTCCTTACTAGATAGCCAATAATGAAGAAGAACCATATAAGATAACTCTTGAATATTTAAATTCATGTGCAAAAGAGGTATTAGTAGATATTTTATATAGCATGATTAAAAATGAAAAGTATTAACCTCTAAAATTAATTCATTAAACAAGATTTCACACAACTATGCAGAATGAAGTGACAAATTGACAAAGAAAGTTGATGATTTAATAGTTGAAAAATCAAATCTTGATAACAATGTCAAAGCTTTGAAACTAAAAAATGATTTTGGCATTGCAATAAAAACTCTATTACTCTTGAACATAAGTCAACAGTTTTGAAACGGAATGTATAATTTAACATAACTCCTTAACAAAGTTTACTTATTCAGGATCACAATTTCAAAACATGCTAAGAACTTAAAGGTGGTCCTTAAACAAAATGTAATTGGTTACTAAAATATGAACCTTACAAAACCATCTTCATTAAAAACATAACTAAAAGAAAATATGTGCTTTAAGTACTTTTATTATAGCAAAGAAAGTCATACAAAGATTGCATGTCTATATAGACGTAATGATCATCATATTATAAGAAACACATTTCCTACAACGCTAAAAGCACCGGTAAAGCAAAACTAAATTCCTAAAGGAACGATACCTCCTAATATGATACCTCTTGAATACGAACCTAAGTTTTTTTACTTAGTGTTTGATAAAAGGTTAATGCTTTGCTTTCCGGGAAGGCCTTGATTCCAAATATTAAAAATAGACAACAAATAGAGATATTCGAGGCATATGCGTATAACAAAGATAATTCTTTTTTATCTACTAATTGAATCATTAATACTATGTTCAGTATTGATTGAATATTATGCATTAGTTTAGGTGCAGCTTAATATCTCGAATTTATGATTTTTTATTTTTAATATTTTTCATTTTAATGAAAGTATAATCGACAGAATTAAGTGAAATACATACTGTTTGTTTCTATGACATATATATATATATATATATATATATATATATATATATATATATGATCAAATAAGAAGAATTTTAAAATGAGAAAGGTGAGAAGAATTTTTGTTTGATTTTGTTTGGTTACTATATATACAAAAAATGATACTATGTTATAAATTTAGAATATTTTAAAAATTATTTTATAGTTACCTTTTTGTGTAACACAGTTACTTTTACAATTATGAGTTTTTGGCTCAATCATGACCATAGATTTTTTTATTTTAGTGAAATCAAGGGTGTAGAGTCCTTCTTACCCTTCTTATTTTCAACTCCTTTTCAATGAATCCCTCCCCTTATATATATATATATATATATATATATATATATATATAAAGGGAAGCACCGTAAGTAGAGCAGAAAATAAAACTGATTAACTCAGAATTATTTGATCAGAGATATAAGCTGAGTATGATACTATGGCATAAAAGCTCAAGGAAACGCAAGAACAGGTTGATTATTATTGATTGTAGTTTTAAAAGACATTGATACTGATTTAAGGCAATTGATCAAATGAAAGAATCAATCAAAAGCAATGTGAAAGGTTGAGAAAAGATGGCTTTTTCTTCATATAGATTTACTTGCAGCACGTTACATGATTTTATTCATTGTTTAAATTATTTACATATCATTTATAATTTTAATTAGGAAAAATTAATTAGAATAATCAAACTTTTTATTGATTTTTTATAATAATCCCAATTTTTGATTAACAACGAATAATTTCAATTTTAGGGTTACTTATTCAAGAACATTATTGCCCAAATAGTGACTAGTTATTAACTTATTATAGGTTGATTGCTAGAAAAAAAAAAACTAAAAAAATTAAAAATTCAAAAATATTAAAAATTAATAGCTAAAATCAAAAACTAAACTTACTTGATTTTTGTTTTGAATTTTTAAAATTTTTCAACTTTTTTATAATTTAATTTAAAAATTATAGTTGAGATTATTAATGTTTAATCAAAAGTTGAGATAATTGTATGGAAATCAGCGAAAGATGAAATTATTTTAAGTAATTTTTCCTTTTAATTATAATTTTGATTGACCTATTAAGCTTGACTTAGGGATGGCAACGGGTCGGATCCGGGTCGGGTCCAGGTGGACCCGGACCTGGACCCGTTTTCAAGAAGAGGATCCAGATCCGGACCCGGATCCGCGGGTCTAATTTTACAAGACCCAGATCCGGATCCGTGGGTACTGCGGATACAGTACCGGATCCGGGTCCAAAAACAGGTCCTATATTTATTTATTTTTTTAAAAAAAAAATGTATTTAGATTGTAATAAAGCGATATTTATGGACTAATGCTAATAATACATATAATTTCACAATAAATAATATCATGACACAATTTAAAATAACCCAATTACCCTTTAACCCATAACTGAATTGAAGTATAATGATATTAGTATGGGCTAAATGAAATAAAAAGCCCACATCATATATTTTAATTCAGTACTGATATATAATAATAATAATAATATGATAAAATGATAAAGATTACTCTAAAATTATGGTGACAGACAGTGGTGTTTGTTTAAAATTGGCCACCTGTGTAAGTCTGACCAAAGGACCAGTTAGGAGGAGCCACGTTAAGAGTAGTGACGGTGCGGCCGTCACTGGCGGTAATCTTAAAAGATAGGGTTTGGCCATTGAGGTAAGAGTTGCTTTGCCAATTTTGACCCCAGTTTCTAGACATGGGTTGCCAATTAGTTCTGGACCCTTTGATTGAGACTGCATGTACATCACCTGCACCTCCAACGTTGGTGATTAATACCAAATTGAAGTAAGAATGGCCTTTGATTGTGAATCTGATTACTCCCTTTTTCCAACGTTGGCTGCTGCTGCTGGCTGTATGGGAGGGATGGCTGAGCTGAGTGTTTGGATTCGAGGCAGAGCAGAGGGAGCGAGGGAGACATGGAGAGGATGGCTGCTGCGGGCTGCGGGGTGCGGCACTGGAGAGTGGAGACTTGGAGAGGAAGAGAACGTAGGGTTCTTACTTGACTTCAAAAGTTGAAATTTTTGATACTGAAATCAGGGATACTGGGATAGCAAATAGGGATACTGGGATATAAAAAAAAATAAAAAATTTTAAAAAACGGGTCCTTTAGATCCGCGGGTCCGGATCTGGGTATTTTTCCCAGACCCGGACCCGGACCCGTGAAATTAAACAGGATCCGTATCCGACCCGGATCCGACGGGTCTATATTTTTAGGACCCAGATTCGTAAAAACGGATACGGATCCACGGATCCGGGTCGGGTCCAGTACCCATTGCCATCCCTAGCTTGACTTATGTTGAAGGGTGCTATTATAATCCTCATTACATATATGGGAAACATGATATTAGAAAAGACAAGGAGTTGTTAGATGCGTTAAAGAGAGTCATTAGAAAGTTGGCGCCTAACTTTGGTTTTCTTTATAAGACCATATAAACTTATAAAGTCTACGGAAATTTTTCGTAATACTAGTTGGTGAGGCGCTTGCTACGCAAGCGTTCCCCCAAAAAATCCTATTTTCCTTTAAAAAAATCAGCTCAAAGTAAAAGTATTTACTATGCATCTCTTGTTGGCGGCGGGAAGTTTGAAGTTGAGGCTTTAAATGGTTTTGCTTGATGGTGTAATTAAAGGTACATAATGTAGATCAAAAAGAAGTTGCTAATATACTAACAAGTAAATAGAAGTACTAAGTACTTATATTAGAAGTTTTTAAGTTTGAGTTTGCATACAAAACAGAATTTTAACAAAATTCTTATTTATTTAAATTATTTAACATTGCATATGAACATAATTTGATACAAATAAAAAGCTACTAAATATTTGATAGACATCCTCGATAATTAGTAGTATATATTGTGTAAATTGCTACTGATAAACATCTATTGTGTATTATGCGGATTCTTGCTTAGCATTTGATTTTAAAGGTATGAACTTTAGCTCATCTGGTTTTAAAGTTTTGAACTTTCGTTTATTTTTTAAAGGCTCGAACTTTGGAGTGCATCCGCTTCTAAAGGTTCTTCTAGTTTTTAATAACTTGAAATAACATGTTACCTTCTTTTTCCATTTATTTTCTTCTTCTGATTTTTCTTCTCAACTATAAAATTGCAACGGTTTAGAGAAAATTATAGAAGTAGATAGATAAATTATCAGTAACTAATATGATGCCTAATGGGTAGTAGATTAGAGTCGGTGGAAAAAAAACTCCAAAATTTACCCTTTAAATTTACAAATACTCAAATTTTAAAACGATTTTGACATTCCAATATTTACCATTTTTATTTACAAATACTCAAATTTTAGAGTCGGTGGAAAGAAAAAATGTGTATCAGTTGAAGAATTCATTTTTGTGACTCAAGAGTGACCAAAATCATCAAAAATGGCAGAATTTAAACACAGAGGAGAAAATTTGGAATACAAGGTGGTTTAGTTGAAGAAGGAAGCTGGTTTAGCCGGTTAAAGGTAATTTGAACGTTTAAAAGCCGATACACCGCAAAGTTCGAGCCTTTAAAAAATAAACGAAAGTTCAAACCTTTAAAAGTAGATGAACTAAAGTTCGTACCTTGAAAATCAAATTTTCCTCAAAAACATACTATTTCAGAGAGCTTCATAACATATGTTCTCTTCTGTTGTTTGCAAAGAATCAAATTCAATTGCACATGTTTCAGGATGAACATTCACATTACAAGTACTTTTTCTGTCCAAAGGAAGAGAAGCTGCTCTTGCATCAATCTCCAATCTCCAACCACATGTTTTGACCTGACAACCTCCATCAAGCACACTTCCGTTATTTCATCTTCATTAGCTGCATAAATTTAAACTTAATTTTGGATCAAATATTAAACTCAACAAAAACATTGCACAAATAGGTTGTTGTAGGTGGAGGCAATTTTCTAATAAATTAGTCAGACTTATAAATAAAACGCGATCAAACATAGACAATTACATTGCTTGGGCTATTTTGTGTTGGACTTGTTTTGGATGTCTTTGGTTTTTTGGTTTGCGTATGATTTTTGAACGTAGTTCGCTCATATGTTGTTTGGGTGGCCTGTTATAGATGGGGCTTCGTTCCAATGGCTTTGTCCCTTTCCTAAGGTTTTTTATACTGGCGGTCTTAGTATCGTTTGCTTTAGTGTTTGGTTTTTCTTTCTTCTATGAAATGCTTTGGAATTTTTTTTTTAAAAAAAATGTTGTGATGCATATTCTGAATTTTTTTGTGGTTGATGATATTGTTTATTACAGGCTGTGGGCATCGTTTTCATTGCTAGTATCTTCTGCTTTATGAAGTTTGGCTAGAGATTCTTTGAGAATTGAAAAATGCCAAGAATACCTCTTGTTGCTTGGCAAACAATGTATGCCTGTTCTTTATTATCGTTCATGGTTATGTGTTTATCTAATTTCAATGTGATGCATAACTTATGATTAGC
>NC_080054.1:15529045-15669045 GCF_026212465.1 Amaranthus tricolor | reverse complement strand
GGATGCTCATCACTTGCATTTTCCTCATCCCACCACAACATTCTTGAGTGGTAAAGCAAAAAAGTGAAAGCAATATTTTAGAGTGAGTTATTATAAGAATAAGAGTGAGCTACTACAATATAGTAGTAGTATATATATTGTAATCTTATATGTTTCTAGTGATATTATTATTACTTTAAGTATTAGTTATTCAATACTACTCTAAATTTTATTGTCCACATTATTATTTTGCTATTCCTTACACATAAATACACCTCAGAATTCTCTACAGATGAAACCACATCAAGAACTTCAAAACAAAAGCGATTAATGAAGTGATATAGTATAAAACAAAACAAATATAATTATAGTTTCACTCAATCTATTTAATTAATTATTCTTCCAGAAATCTAAGGATAACTCAATCTCAAAGTAATAAGAACATGAAAAACCCAACTGCACAATCACCCCGATTATGACAATTCAAAACGAAAATTTACACATTTTCACTTCTACAATATCAAAAAGAGTTATTGATAGCATGAAAGGCTAAAAAAGAAAATCATAAATCTAAAAAATGAAATGAAAATCATGTAAATATTCAATGAAATTGAAAATTAAAATCATAAATCATGGCTTCATCAATATTCAATTGATAAGATTACTCAAATAGAGATAGTAGAACTTTAACAACCCATAAAATAGTAAAAAGAATAAAGAAATTAGACCGGAGTCACTGCTGGAACAGCTAGGATTACCGTATTTACTGCTTTTATTAATTGTATCTTTTTCTATCTGTAGTGGAGGGAAACTTAAAATGGGATTCATCAACCGCATCATTGCCTGAGATGTAAATTATCCAAACAACACATAAAAAGAAAGTTAGACAGGAATGTGGATGGATCCTTTCTAAAGGAGTGATCTATCCTTCTACATGGATGAAGAACAACCTTTTGCAGCTTGAAAATTGATGAGTTGCTAAACCCTGACACCTTTCTGTCAGTTTCTGCTCGAGCAAAGCATCTTCCAAAACCCTTTGCACTTCTTCATTAAACACCACTAAAACCAATAACTCCCATGATTACTTCAACAAATAAATCACACTTAACCACCATAAACATTAAGTTACTCACTTAATTCTCTTATTAACCAATGCCATAGAATTCCATCCCATCAATTTCACACATGAATGCACACATCAATTTGTGCACTCAGGTCACACTATTCATAACAATCTCCACCTTGACTTGAGTTCACCTAAGTCAAAGCATTCATCAATCCACTTCATCTTTACAAGATTATAAACAAGCTTAAAATAACATACACACCTCAAATGCCCCAAAGGGCATTACTTCAAGCAAGGAACTAGACCATCCAAGTCAACACACAAATCAAACTTGGTTTTAGGCAATGTCTTTGTCATCATGTCGACCGGGTTTTCTTTAGTATCAATTTTCTTTAAAATCACCCCTTTGTGCTCAACCTCATCCCGGATGAAATTATACTTGATATCAATGTGTTTGGACCTTCTATGAAATGTATTTTGATTTCTAGCCAAGTGAATTGCACTTTGACTATCACAATGTACACTTACCGAACACACTTTGTTGCACATCTCACCAACAAGACCTTTGAGCCACTTTGCTTCTTTGAATGACTCGGCAACGGTTATGTACTCTGCTTCGGTTATTAAAAGAGCAACCACATCTTGTAAGGATGATTGCCAACTTACCGCCTAGCCACCCAACATAAACACAAATCTACTTGTGGATTTTCTATTATCAAGATCACTCCTATAGTTCGAGTCACAAAACCCGATTAGCTCGCTTGAATCCTTCCCATACATGAGACAAACATTAGAAGTACTTTTCAAATATCTCAATAACCACTTAAGTGCCTCCGAATTAGACATATATCTACTTACCAAACTTACCGCATGAGCTATATCGGGTCTAGAACATACCATAGTATACATCATACTACCAACGACATTAGTGTAAGGGATTCTTACCATTTGCTCTTCTTCCATCTTTGTTTGTGAGCACAAACTCTTAGACAATTTAAAATGAGAGGCAAGAGGAGTAGATATACCTTTAGCGTCATCCATGGAGAAACATTGCACAACTTTCTCAATGTACTTCCTTTGACTAAGGTATAATACACCCTTAGTTCGGTCTCTTAAAATCTCCATTCCAAGAATCTTCTTGGCTTTACCAAGATCCTTCATATCAAATTCACTTGAAAGCAACACTTTTAAGTTCTCCACCTCAAACAAAGAACTACATGCTACTAGAATATCATCAACATACAAGAGTAAATACAACAAAGAACCACTTTTAAGTTTCTTACCAATGCCATAGGATTCCATCCCATCAATTTCAGACAAGAATGCACATATCTATTTGTCCGCTCAAGTCACACTATTCATAACAGAAGCCATAAAAATATCACAACTCAAATGATCATAAGTCGAAAACAAACCTCCATTTCACATGGCTCGGCCCTTGTCGGGTTCTTTTTCTCCAACAAGAAGGCATCTAACAACTTTCTAAGCTTTAAAGACATCATCACCAAGAAGAAAAATATCAATTTTGAATTTCCTCCTCACCATTTTCCCCAGCACCGAAACTGCAAGATTTGTCTTCGTTTGTAGTCACCGGTTATACGATGGGGTCGGGGTATTATTATGAGCCCCTTTTAAGACTCGAAAAAAATGTGCCGTATCAAGACCACAATAGGCCTCATGGCTCGAGCCTATTGCAAAAGTTTAATTATTACTCCCTTTGTTTCATAAGATTGGTTATATTTGATACTTTTGCGCATTTTCAAGTATAAATCGAGCCTTAATGTTTATTAATACACTTTACCAAAATTATAAAAAATATATATTAAAATTTTATACATTGAGTGGTATTTACAAGATCCACGTAGATATATTTTAATTTTTATATCCATTAAAAAACATGTTAAAAAATTTTCTCTCCATGTATGAATGTTACAAATGTAAGTAACAAGCGGAGGGAGAATGTAACTAACAAAAGATTATAAGAACTCTATCAAACAGAAGCCTCAAGGCCCAAGGGAGCTACATAATAGTTTGGGATGTTATTTCTATTATGTCAGCTCAGTCATTTTCTTAGGTTGTGTGTTAGTTTGTTATCATTCGAAATTTAGGATTGTTGTTTGTCTTATGCTCTTTCCATTATAAACCAATGATGTTTCTCTTTTACATCTATGAATGGAACGTCTTGTTTACATCTGCTTCTTATTTGTTCTCTCTTCTTTAAACTTCACCATCACAGCAGTTTTAACATCCTACTTTTGAATCTAAACATGTTTTCCCGAAAATTAACAACTGAAAAACGAACAAAGTATGCTGCTAATGACAATTTGTAAAAGAGCATTCAACAAGAAGCCGATTGATTCTGATTTAGCAAGTGTTCGAGCTATTAATTACATCATCTTCCATTAATATATAGAAAATCATGAAAAATCAGAAAATTATTATTTGCACACTAAATTACACAACACTCTCAACAAAAAAATTACTATGTTTTGTACTGAAAATAGAAAAAAGTGAAACTCAAAAACAAAAGTTGATACTAAAACAATAGCAATAACAAATTAGTTCAGATCAAATTATCCAACCCTAAATTGTTTAATAGTAGAATGGCTTCATCCATTCTTCTCCATAAATAGTAGAAATATTTGAAACAAGGTAAACAACTATACTACATAAGACTACTTTGATTTTTCTTTTATTACCCTGATTTATTACTCATAACAAAACTATCAATCCCCCAAATCAAATCACTTCTGTTGTGCAAGTGGAAATGACCTTCATCTCCTTAACAGAAAGACTTGTATCAAGTAACAGCACCCACACAAAACACCACTTAGCTCGATCAACACATAAGATACTGATCAACGCATTGTCACGTGTCGACTCTTTCCCTAGTCTCACATGTGCCACTTGCTTACACTCCCGTCGTAAGACAAGTCAAGCAAACCCCAAAGGTGTATTGCTAAACGATGTAGTTGGTGTGTTTGTGTGGATTTGGCTAAGACTTTGAGAAGATGTGAAGTAAGTAGGAACACAAGAGTTGGGAAATGTAAGTGAGGTTTATGTATTGCACAAGGAAAGCTTTAAAAGTGAACTCTCAATTGTTAGGTACAAATGAATGCCTTGGGGTATTTATAGGCAACACCCCTTACTACTTGTCCTAATTCTAGAACATTCTAACCTCCTCAAAGGGAGGGATCTAGATTACATCTCTCTAGAGAATTCTACACAATTACAAGTGTTAAGATACTCTAAAGTATGTACAAGAGTTGCCTAGAGAATTCTAGACATTAGATATTTACAAAGCTCCTTCAAGAGTTCTCCGGAACCTTCTAGTGTGGGTTGTTCTAGACCCACATGCTCCACAAGCCTCTTGATGATTCCGGAAGTCTCTATAACCTTCTTTTAATGTAAGACTCCCGGATACCAAGTTTCGTGCCTCTGTCATGTGTGGGGACTACAAGCCATGCGTGACATGCTCCCCCACCAAAGTCCTTGACGACCCCGTCAAGGCCGAGATTCGAATGCCTCGATCTTGTCCCGGAATTACCACAAGTCGTCCTCTTTTTCGCACATTGCTTCGCTATCCGGGAGTCCCTTCCAACGGATTAGATATTCATTATAACTCGGCACACCCCTTCGTCGGATGAGCCGATTAGCCTCGATTTCCTCGATGTCCCGGTCAAATGACGTCACAACTGCCGTAGGCGCACGTTGTGTCACGCCCCTTGTTGGATCCTCGTTATCTCCATGATAGGGCTTGAGCATGCTCTCATGGAACACCAGATGAATCTTGAGCTTCGATGGTAACTCAACTTGATATGATACCTTCCCGACTTTACGTAGTATCGGGAACGGTCCCTCATATTTGCGCACAAGCCCCTTGTGCACTGATCGGAACACCTTGAATTGTTGTGGTAGCAACTTGACCATGACTGAGTCCCCTACTTGGAACTCAACCGGCCTTCTATGTTTGTCTGCCCATTTCTTCATTTTCTTGGCCGCTTTATCCAAGTACTCCTTGGTAATGTCTAGTTGCTCATGCCATCCCTTGGCAAGTCGGTATGCAGCGGGGCTACTTCCCGTATAGCTTGACGCAATCGCTTGTGGTGTCAAAGGTTGTTGCCCTATGACTATCTCGAAAGGACTTTGTTGCGTCGACTCAGACCGCTGCAAGTTGTAAGAGAATTGGGCTACATCCATCAACTTTGCCCAATCTCGTTGGTTGGCACTCACAAAGTGCCTTAAGTATAGCTCCAACAAGGCATTCACCCTCTCCGTTTGCCCATCGATTTGGGGATGAAAGCTTGTAGAGAAACGGAGACCAGACCCCATCAACTTGAATAGCTCCGTCCAAAACTTTGCGGTGAATCGTGGGTCGCGGTCACTGACAACGCTCTGAGGAAGTCCCCAATACTTGACAACATGTTTAAAGAATAGCTTGGCGGCTTGCTCGGCCGTGCAATCCCGTAGTGTCGGTATGAATGTCCTATATTTGGAAAAGCAATTGACCACCACCATGATAGAGCCACACCTATCTGACTTGGGTAGGGCGGAAATGAAATCCATCGAAACACTTTTCCATGGCCTCTCTGGTATAGGAAAAGGTTGTAAAAGTCCCGCCGGCACTTGCTGCACGATCTTGTCTTGTTGGCACACAAGACAAGTCTTCACGTAGGCCTCAATATCACTCCTCATATGAGGCCAATAATATAACTTCTCCAAAAGTGCCATAGTGCGTTGCATCCCCGGATGCCCGGCCCACATAGAGTCGTGGCACTCCTTCATGACATCGCGCCTAAGGTTGTCCCACTTAGGCACATACATGCGGCGCCCCGTAGTGTAGAGAAGATCATCCTCTACCCAAAATCGCCGTGTCTTCCCTTCCTTGGCCAACTCCATGAGTCCCTTGGCCATAGGATCTTGAAGAAGTCCCTCCTTGACCCGTCCAAGAACGTTGCTAGCCACACTACTTACACTAGCAAGCATAGCCTTACGGCTTAGAGCATCGGCAACGACATTAACTTTGCCCGGCTTGTACTCTATGACATAGTCGAACTCTGCTAAAAAGTCTTGCCAACGAGCTTGCTTGGGACTAAGCTTCTTTTGATTTTGGAAATAACTTGTTGCGACATTGTCGGTCATGATGGTGAACCGACTCCCAAGCAAGTAGTGCCTCCATATCCGCAAGCAATGAATGATAGCGGTCATCTCCTTATCATGAACGGGATAACGCCTCTCCATATCATTCAACTTGCGCGACTCGTATGCGATGGGATGCCCCTCTTGCATGCGCACCCCACCAATGGCAAAATCAGATGCATCGGTATGGAGTTTGAATGGCTTTGAATAATCGGGCAATGCTAAGACAGGCTCTTCGGTGACTGCTTTCTTCAAATCATCGAATGCCCCTTGACATTCCGGCCCCCAATGCCACTGTACCTTCTTTTTGAGTAAATCGGTTAATGGCGTCGTCCTTGCCGAATAGCTTTTGATGAATCTTCGATAATAGTTAGCCAACCCGAGAAAAGAATGAAGCTACGAGATATTCTTAGGTGGCTCCCACTCATTGATGGCTTGCACTTTGTCCCGCTCCATCATGATCCTCCCGTACTTGATGTGGTGCCCAAGGAAAGACACCTCCTTTTGAGCAAACCAGCATTTCTCCTTCTTCACATAGAGCTCATTTTCCCGCAAGACCTTGAACACCTGTCACAAATGCTCCACATGGTCTTGCAAATTGTCACTATACACGACTATATCGTCGAGATAGATGACTACAAACTTATCAAGTAATGGATGAAAGATCTTGTTCATCAAAGTGCAAAATATTGCTGGGGCATTGGTGAGTCCGAAAGGCATCACCAAAAACTCGAAGGACCCATATCGAGTGACGCATGCCGTCTTTTGTTCAACCCCTTCGGCGATGCGCACTTGCCAATATCCCGAGCAAAGATCGAGTTTAGAGAAATACCTGGCTTTACCCAGCTTGTCAAAAAGATCGGCAACCAAAGGAATTGGATACTTGTTTTTGATGGTTACCTTGTTCAATGCCCAGTAATCGATGCACATGCGTAATGACCCACCATGCTTGCGCTGGAATAACACTGGTGCCCCGAATGATGCCTTGGAAGGTCGAATAAACCCCGCCTCCAACAACTCCTTCAACCGCTTTCGCAACTCTTCAAGCTCTGGAAGGGCCAACCGATAAGGTGTCATGGCTGGAGGCCTTGCCCCCGGCTCTAACTCGATCACATGATCAACTTCCCTTCGAGGGGGAAGCCTCTTCGGCAGTTCCGGAGGCATAATGTCTTTGAACTCCTTTAAGACCTCTGAAACTTCTCTAGGAATCTCGGACTCATGAGATTCTTTCTCAACGAGTGTGGCCAAGAATGTTGCTTGTCCTTTTTGAAGTCCTTTCTTAAGTTGTATAACTGATAGCATCTTGGCCTCCACCTCTTCCCGATCGATTGGGATGGAACAGGCCACACAACCTTTTGAGATGGTTATCGTTCCATCCTTCTCCAAGGTCCATGGCTTTACCATATCCATGAACTCCATGCCAAGTACTAATGAAAATTCGTCCATAGTGACGATGGTTAGATCAATAGTCCCCTTCCATTCTTCTAAACGAATGGGGACGCTTCTTGCAACACCATGAATGGGCGTCAGTGATGTGTTGACGGTCTTCAACTTGCCCGGCTCCTTGGTGTAGCACAATCCTAACCTTGTGGCTTCTCCCTCGGCCACAAAGTTATGGGTAGCACCCGTGTCTACGAGTGCCCTAGAAGCCTTATCATTCACCATGGCTTCAACAAACATAAGAGGAGATTTCTTAGAGCGGGGTAGGGTGCTTACCTTTACTAAGTTGCCTCCTCCCTGGGGCTCCTCCAACGTAGCCTTGACGCTGTTAAGAAGACGCAACGTTCCCATTTGCGCCTCCTCCCCGGAATCTTGCTCATGTGCTGCTACCATGGCATTGAGTTTTTGCCGCTGTGGGCATTCCCTTGCAAAGTGTGGCCCTCCACACAAGAAGCAATCGCGGTTTTTAGATTTGCCATCATCGGATTTCCCTTTGTCCTTCTTCTCAAATGGCTTGCCTCCCCCATTCCCGCGGTCTTTGGTGGGTTTGGTTCCCCCACTTTTCCCTTTGTCACCGCCCTTCTTGTTGCTTTTATCCTTCTTTGAGTCTTTCTTGTACTCAATTAAGGACTCGGCTGCTGCGATGGCCTCAGCAAGCGTTTGTACATTACACCTCTTTAACTCTTGCTCGGCCCATCGTTGCAGACCATCCATAAAGTAGAGAAGTTGTGCCTTTTCGGGTAACTCCGTCACCCCCAACATAAGGGATGAAAATTGCTTCACGTACTCTTTAATAGTACTTGTATGCTTCAACCCCCGAAGCTTCTTCATGGCCACCTCCTCCGCATTCTCTGGATAGAATTGCCTCTTGAGTCGGCCTTGAACTCTTCCCATGTGTTGATGGTAAAAGTCTCCTTTTTAATATCTGACTCGCGTCTTCTCCAACATAGGATGACATCGTCCCCTAAATACATTATGGCGGTGTTTATCTTAGATGAATCATCGTCCACTCGCATTGCATCGAAGTACTTTTCGATGCTCCATAGGAAGTTATCGAGCTCCCTAGCATCGCGCTTCCCATGGTACTTAGGCGGCTCGGGAATCTTCATCTTAGGGCCTTCCTGAACGATGGCACCCCCGGCCATCGCCGCCTTGCACAAGGTGATGTCCCCCTTGAGGGACTCAATTAGCTCTTTCACAGCTTGGAGCTCCCCACCAAGGGAGTCACGAATGGCTCCCATCTCCGAGCGTAGCACCTCGGCCATTTGATTCACAAGGCTTTGGGCTACCTCATCTTCCTTGTCCTCCAAAGCCCCGACCCGCTCTTCAAGCTTAGTGATGTCGTCGAGGGCATCCCCGAGGCTCGTTTCCAACTTAGCCACTCTTGCCTCAAGATCCTTCTTTGAGGTCTTCCTAGTGGTTTGTGGCTCCTCTCCTAAGAGAACAACACTCTCCTTGTCCTTCGATGCCATTATCACACAAACGTTAGAACAACTACACAACCTGACGGCAATACGGCCAACCTGGCTCTGATACCACTTGTCACGTGTCGACTCTTTCCCTAGTCTCACGTGTGCCACTTGCTTACACTCCCGTCGTAAGACAAGTCAAGCAAACCCCAAAGGTGTATAGCTAAACGATGTAGTTGGTGTGTTTGTGTGGATTTGGCTAAGACTTTGAGAAGATGTGAAGTAAGTAGGAACACAAGAGTTGGGAAATGTAAGTGAGGTTTATGTATTGCACAAGGAAAGCTTTACAGGTGAACTCTCAATTGTTAGGTACAAATGAATGCCTTGGGGTATTTATAGGCAACACCCCTTACTACTTGTCCTAATTCTAGAACATTCTAACCTCCTCAAAGGGAGGGATCTAGATTACATCTCTCTAGAGAATTCTACACAATTACAAGTGTTAAGATACTCTAAAGTATGTACAAGAGTTGCCTAGAGAATTCTAGACATTAGATATTTACAAAGCTCCTTTAAGAGTTCTCCGGAACCTTCTAGTGTGGGTTGTTCTAGACCCACATGCTCCACAAGCCTCTTGATGATTCCGGAAATCTCTATAACCTTCTTTTAATGTAAGACACCCGGATACCAAGTTTCGTGCCTCTGTCATGTGTGGGGACTACGAGCCATGCGTGACAGCATGCTGGCTTAAGCATCCAATTAGTACTCTGGCTTAAGCATGCTGGCTTAAGCTTGCTGATGTCTTCACAAAAGCGCTTGGAAAGTCACAGTTTGATGATTTATTATCCAAGTTGGGCATCTTTTCTCCGGATGCTCCACCTTGAGGGGGGGTGTTATGGAAATTTTGAGGATATTAGGGAATATTATTTAGTTTCCTATTCCTAAGAGATTTACCATATATTTAGGCCTTGATTGTTATCATAATATCTTGATTGTAATCTAGAATATTTTCTTGTAACCTATATTAATCAATCAATAAAGCAATGGAAAGAAAACACAATTAAATCGAAAATCAATTCTAATAAAACTTCACTGGTAAACTAAAAATAAATCCAAATCGATATAATTATAAAATTAGGTTAAGTTGAACTTTAATTTATCTCCATCGTTTTGACCGTTTTTTAATTTTATTAAGTTTTCAACTCAGTAGTATCATTTGCTCGAAAGAACAATATTTCTAATCAATATTAACCTCAACGAATTATATAGGTTTACTTTTTAAATGATTTTCTAGTGTAAAAACATGAAAACATATGATGATAATTTTCTAAAAAATTTACCCTATTGAATTAACTCAAAAATGATCGAATCATAAATGATCATACACAAATTTAATTTGGCTTCGAAAATATTTTGAATGCTCAAAATTGAACGAATCATAAATGATCATGCATAGATTATATTTTTTTTAATTATTTCAGAAAAATATATAACATCTTAAATAGATAAGTGTTTCGAGTAAAAAAAAAAAAAAAAACCAAATATCGTGGACTACTCAATACAGTTATTGTTGAATATTTAGAGTATATAGACCTAGATTTGTATATACTACATACTTAGTATAGTAGTGGGACTAAATAAATATATTATAAGTCCAAATTAAACGCCTCAAAGAATTTGATGAATCATTACTTTGATTCATAAGTTTTGTTTGGTGAAACATTACTTTGTTTCATAAGATTTGCTTGGTGAAACATTACTTTGTTTCATAAGCTTTGCTTGGTTAAACATTACTTTGTTTCATAAGCTTTGCTTGGTGAAACATTATTTTGTTTCAAAAGCTTTGCTTGGTGAAAAAGCTTTGTTTGGTGAAACACTTTTGTTTCAAAAGGAGGTATTGTTTTATGCATAGCTCTATAAATAGAGGTTGCATGCCAAGGGACATTCCATCCTAATTTCATATGATTTATGATTTCTCTCTTAAGAATACTCTTATTCTTGTTCTTCCTTTCATGAGATAATATTGAGAGAGTAATTAACTCTTAATATCATCAAAGTTCATAATTCACTACAACACTTGTATTTACTATTGCAATTTCCTTGTGCTAGGATTTTGTTGTGTAGATTGTATCTCATTGTGAATTTCATTTATCATCCCAAGCACCTTTGTGGGAGAAATATCACAATAGGAAAGTGTATGAACGCCTTCTACTCATATAAAGTTTCCGAGCGACTTCTCTGATTGTCGCAACCTTATCTTCATGATGTCCATTTGGTGATTTACAAAACAAGGAGTTCCATTGCCATCCACACAAGGGAAATACAAATCGGTTTGTTTTATTTGTATTTGCTTTATATTTCCAATAATCTATTGTGATATTTTTTCAAAGATGGCAAGCGTTAAGGATCTCGTTAAAATTTTTCATCAAGTTGGACAATTATTTCGACATGAAGTTCTGATGATGGCAAATGAAATATTTATTTTCATGGGTATCTTTAGTAAGAAGAAGTATCATGGAAAACAAGTAAGTTTTTCTTGAGATTTAATAATCATAAATTATATTTGATATTTTGTGTTTAAATTTGTGAAAATGTTTTTACATACATTTAAATCTTCTTTTGGATGATCATATACATGTGTTCAAATTTTAATTTGATGTAAAGCATGTGGGTGATAGTATTTTACAAAGATATGATCTAGAGAAGTGGGTATGTGTTTTTTTGATGATAAAAATTTATGATGGAAATCATAAAGTGTTTTTTTTTTCTTAATAATTAATTAAGAAAAGAGAATAGAAATCTATTCATGTGATCATCATGGTTAATAGGGCAATGATATTTTGTACTATGGAATAAAAGTACTACAATGTCAGGATTTATATATTATATATAAATTAAAATTGCCAAGTATACATTAAGTATGTGTTTTATCGGATATTGATTGATTAAAGTATGATTATGTTCTATACTTGATGGAATTATTTCTTCATGAGACATATTTAAAGAAAGTGATTAATTTTGTTTTATCATGTTGATAATTGATGTATGTTGTGTAGCATCAAAACCAAAGGTATGATAATATTGTTTAGCATACTTTCGATTAATCTCAGTTTGTAGATTTGTAATTGTTTTATTTTATTGTTCTAATTATGAAATAAAGTATCAATTTTATTGATGTAACCATTTTGTGGTTAGTTATGGTAGTTATTTGTAAATAACTACTTATAAGTAAATGATAAATTTATTGACTTTTGTCAAGTATCTCAGGATGAGACAAAATTAAAGTGACATATATTTTATATACCCAAATTTATTCAATAAAATAAAATAAAATAAAATAAAAATAAAAGGGGTAATGATTTACATTAAAATACTCAAATGAGTTATGTAATTACCCAAGTCAATATAGTTATATTATAACGAAGATTAAGGGGTATAATTTTTATGTCATATGGATATACATATTTGTGTATATGAAACATATTAAATCTAAATTTAATATGGTTGGACCATTATTATAATAATTACATTTAAATTATTATATGTATAATTCAACAATGTTGAAATTATAAGTAAGTGGTTGTTTTTATCATTACTTATGAAAATAGTTATGAAATAAATGTTATTCTATATAAGAGAATAAATTAATTTGCATAGATTTTACAAATTATGTTTTATGGTGATTAAAATTCCATGATGTTTATAAATCAAATTATTATTACTAGTTTGTAATAATAATTTTGGTATGTTTATTTGATCCATATAAGTAAATGGATGGTATATAATTTATTCATAAATTATATGTGACAAGTTGATTTATTTTAAAAACTATAAAGTGAATACTATTTATAAGTATTTATTTATAAAATTATGTCCTTTAAGACATGTGAATTATCAAGTGGTATGATAATGTATTTTATGCCTTAAGCATAAAATGTATATTATGGTAAATAAATTCCATAATGTTTAATAATTTATTTATTATGACTAGTTTGTAATAATGTAAGAAATTTTCTCAAATTATACATAATTATATGTATGAAATTCAATTTTGAATTCGATCACAAAGAATTGACATTTCTATCTGTGATTGAATGTTTACAAATAGGGGAGGTAATTTTAAACTTCCAAGTGTAAACTAATAAAGATAATATTTTATCCATAAACATTTGTCTTAGTTTTAGACAAAAAGATTAAATTATCTCTTGTTTGAGATGTTTAATAAAAAGTCATTAATTTCTTGTTTGAGATGTTTAATAAAAAGTCATTTTTCAAGAAAAAATGCGCACTAAGAAATTTGATGATTGGTCAAAGGTACTAGAATAATGTTACTTCTACTGTTCCATATTTATTTAATGTGGAAGGAGAACCATTGACTTTTAGTGATGCTATGGCATCACAAGATAATGCCTTTTGGAAAGAGGCAATAGCTGATGAGATGCAATCCATCATGGGGAATAATACTTGGGTATTAATAAATCTCCCACCGACTTGTAAACCAATTGGTTGCAAGTGGATCTTCCGTAAGAAGATGAAAATTGATGAAACTATGATAAGTTCAAGGCTCGTTTAGTGGCACAGGGCTTTAGACAAAAGCTTGGTATTGATCATTTTGATACATATGCACCAGTTGCAAGAATAACTACCATTAGGTTGTTGGTAGTGTTGGATACAATTTATCATTTAGAGGTCCATCAAGTGGATGTGAAAACCGCATTCTTATACGGTGAGTTAGATGAGGAAGTTTACATGAAACAACCCAAAAGGTTTGTTTTGAAAGGACAGGAAAATAAGGTGTGTAAACTTGTTAAGTCACAATATGAACTTAAACAAACATTAAAACAATGGCATCAAAAGTTTGATGAAACTATATTGTCCTTTGGATTCAAGTTGAATCAAGCGGATAAATGCGTTTATAGAAAATTTGATAACCATGGCAATGGAGTTATCATTTGCTTATACGTGGATGACATGCTCATCTTTGGTACTAGTATAGTACATATCCAAGAGACAAAGAATTTTTGTCTAAATCCTTCCAAATGAAGGATATGGGGGAGGCCGATGTGATCTTAGGCATAAAGATCAAAAGAGATGGTGGTCGTATTAAGCTTAGTCAATCTCATTACATTGATAAAGTGCTTAATAGGTTTAAAATTGCAATATTCGACACCAATCTCAAGTCCCATGGAGCAAGGTATGAAATTTACCAAGCATACCGAAAAACCAATTTCTCAATTAGAGTATGCAAAGATTATTGGATCTCTGATGTATGCTATGACATATACAAGGCCGGACATAGCATTTGCGGTTGGTAAATTGAGTAGATTTACTATTTACCCGGGTCCCCAACATTGGTTGGCGATAAGGAGAGTATTATGATACTTGAAAGGAAGGTTATTTCGATGCTAGTTGGATCACTAATGAAGAGGATAATTCTTCAACTAGTGGTTGGGTGTTTGTTTATGGGGGAGGTGCCATTTCATGGGCTTCCAAGAAAAAAATGGTAATAACAGATTCCACTATGTCTGCGAAATTCATTGCACTCGCCTCGGCAGCAAATGAAGCGGAGTGGTTAAGAAATCTCATGTTTGAGATACCTTTGTTGCCAAAGCCAATTTCACCGGTGGCAATTCATTCGGATTGCACAACGGCTTTGGGAAGAGCTTATAGTCAAGTGTATAATGGTAAGTCGAGACACATTGCTCTTAGACACAGTCTAGTGCAAGATCTTATCATTCATGTGGTCATAACTCTTGACTATGTGAACACAAAGTTCAATTTGGCTGATTTTTTCACTAAAGCCATGAGTAAGGTTTCAATTGAACAAGCGTCAATTGAGATCGGTTTATGTCAATAAAGTTTAAAGGAAAGTCCCAATTCACACACAAGTAGCATTGTGTCTTGAATTCAATGTGGTAAAGTCCTTTAAAGTCTTTGAAAGCAACAAGGATGAATGACCCATAGTTGCTTTAGACCGTGATGACAAGGTAGTCGCTTAAGTTCTCAAGGTCAAGGGTTGAAGAGCTCTTGGTGGTATCCTATCACGGGGATATGTTTTACGTAGTGAGAACCTACCTATATAAGTTTGAAGTTTTGGCCGCTTCAAGTAGTCAAGATTGGCATATCCGACTATGATAAACTTATGAATAGATATGGACACGGCCCTATATAATGTGTCAAGGTAAATGACAATATGTTATTGGTTTTGTGTGTATTTAACCTTCAAGTGGTTGGATGGGCTAGTTGATTCAATTCGTAAGGACATCATTCTAGTTCGATCGCTTGTGAAGTGTTTTATACTAGGCGTTAATTCAATCCGTAGGGACATTAGCGTTGATGCATGAAACAGAATTATATACTTAAAGTGTAAAGGAAGAAGGAGGTTGTTATACTCTAAATGGGGGAGGATTGTTGAACATTTAGAGTATATAAACCTAGATTTGTATATACTACATACTTAGTATATAAGTCCAAATTAAATGCCTTAAAGAATTTGATGAATCATTACTTTGATTCATAAGTTTTGTTTGGTGAAACATTACTTTGTTTCATAAACTTTGCTTGGTGAAACATTACTTTGTTTCATAAGCTTTGCTTGGTGAAACATTAGTTTGTTTCAAAAGCTTTGGTGAAAAAACTTTGTTTGGTGAAACACTTTTGTTTCAAAAGGAGGTATTATTTGATGCATAGCTCTATAAATAGAGGTTGCATGCCAGGGACATTCCATCTCAATTTCATATAATTTATAATTTCTCTCTTAAGAATACTCTTATTCTTGTTCTTCCTTTCATGAGATAATATTGAGAGAGTAATTAACTCTTAATATCATCAAAGTTCATAATTCACTACAACACTTGTATTTACTATTATAATTTCCTTGTGCTAGGATTTTGTTGTGTAGATTGTATCTCATTGTGAATTTCTATTTATCATCCCAAGCACCTTTGTGGGAGAAATATCACAATAGGAAAGTGCATGAACGCCTTTTACTCATATCAAGTTTCCGAGCGACTTCTCTGATTGTCGCAACCTTATCTTCATGGTGTCCATTTGATGATTTACAAAGCAAGGAGTTCCGTTGCCATCCACACAAGGGAAATACAAATCAGTTTGTTTTATTTGTATTTGCATTATATTTCCAATAATTCATCAAAGTTCATAATTCACTACAACACTTGTATTTACTATTGCAATTTCCTTGTGCTAGGATTTTGTTGTGTAGATTGTATCTCATTGTGAATTTCATTTATCATCCCAAGCACTTTTGTGGGAGAAATATCACAATAGGAAAGTGTATGAACGTCTTCTACTCATATCAAGTTTCCGAGCGACTTCTCTGATTGTCGCAACCTTATCTTCATGATGTGCATTTGGTGATTTACAAAACAAGGAGTTCCATTGCCATCCACACAAGTGAAATACAAATCGGTTTGTTTTATTTGTATTTGCTTTATATTTCCAATAATTATCTTGTTATAACAAACGACGGTGAGAACTTCAATTGTAAGCAATCAACCCTATGCACTCATCATTACTCATCAAGTCATTAATAATGAATGTTGCACTACTGTAAAGGATATCCAGCCCTATTCAGGTAGACTAGTAGTGCTGAACGAAAGTGGACTTGGGCATAAGCCCAATTTTATGTTGCATATACAATGCAATGCCTACCTTTCGACTTTTAGCTATTCTTATGAAAGACCAACTCCCATTAAGACTACCGTAATGAAAAGTACATTTCTCATAATTAGTATTTATTGGATTATTTAACAAATGTATGAATCGTTTCTCAAAACGAGAGACCACCTCATAAAACAAGTTGTGTTCGACTTTTGGATTGGAGCTAAGATTTTGAGCCTTGCCCTAGTAATATCTATGTATTTCCTCTGATTCTCGATAACTATTCTTATGAGAGATCTTCTTTCAATTAGATGACCTCAAATAATAAGTAAAATATTCTATCCCTCATCATCAGACCCTTATTACATATTTGCTATGATTGAGAAACACTGGGTATAGTGATAGATCTTATTTAATGCATCTTACTACTTCCTCCGTTCCTCAAGTTTGCTATATTTGACTTTTTATACTATTTAATGTATTATTTGATCATTTATATATTGAAATATACACATCTAAAAATTATAAAAACTATACTTATTATTATAGGAGTATGCAATTAGACAATTCATACAAGAACTCACTTGCCTATGTTTTTCTAACACATTAGCCGCAATATGTAAAATAAGCTTGAACGATGAATAGTGTAAAGTTTGTTATGTAGCAAGTATTTCAAAACAGTGGAAGTATACATTTTATCAATATCACTTTTTATGATTTTTGATTATGTATGTCTACATTAATTGTTGATAATGCGAAAAATAAGTGTTTGGCAAGTGAATATTGATTTTTCATTAATAAACAATGATAATTTCATCAATTTATATACACATTTTAGTGAAGTAAAAATGGAAAAAAGAATAAATTAAAATAACAAGTTTCCTAAAATGTATTCAGGAAAAATTCTAATTTCCTACACTCCGCTTCAAGTTAGGTCATACGTTTTTTGTATATTGTATCTTCAAATGCTTCAGATGCCACTACCTTGGTGAGAATATCTGTCAACTGGTGTAACACCCCGGCCCCTCGGACCGCTGGTGACTACTCATGGAGACTGTAGACTTGCCCCACAAACCATGTAACGGCCCGGTTAAATTGACCCATTAATCCATATGAAAATACAAATTTTGATTCACTCCTTGGGCTCTAGAGAAAAGTTCTCTAGGATCGTCAACGTTCCGTTGATAAAGAAATATGACTAAACAGAAACAGTACTAAAGTCAAGAAAATATGTCAGCAGAAGCTCTAACGTACAACTCGAGAGCCTATAGGCCTCTAGACAAACTAATTGAAATAAGCGGAAGCGAAAAGAAAACTACACTATCTCCTGTTACATAAGTACAAAGTTTCTTTCTACTCATAATCCAATACAAAAAGATAATAGCATAGTCTTGATGATTACGGGTTCTAAGTCGAGACCTCAATCCAGACCTCACCTGCAATCAACCTACTAGTCGTCGTATGACAACACACAGTAGGTTCCAAAGAAACAAACCAATACACGTCAGAGTCTTCATACAAATACCAATCAGGTTGAATACAAGCAATATGTTCATCCTAGCATGCATAGGCTCTAATACATTCATTATTAGATAATCCCAACTTGTAACGTTGCCCGTCCTGTTCGGGTCGTTCAAGTATAAATCATACACTATTAGATAATTCCAACTTGTAACGTTGCCCATCCTGTTCGGGTCGTCCAAGTATAAATCAATCCTTTTGGTGGAATACACTTGGGAGAGCTAATCCCAAGGCAACCACCGAACTAAGACGTTGCCCGTCCTGTTCGGGTCGTCAAAGGCTAAAGTATGCATACCCCCATAGTTACTGTAATGATCCAAAACTGCCATGGGAACAATAATTGTAATAATCCAAACCAAAACGTTAACCCCTTTGGGTAACATAATCCAACCAAACGTCAACCCCTTTGGGTGACAAACACATAAATTCTCAATTTCCAATTAATTTCTTTCCAATTATTTGAGATGTCTAATCCTTATGTAAATTACAATGGCTCGATTAGAAATGAAACAACACTACTTGCACAACCACATAAAAGTATGGTCTAAGCATGTACCTTTAAGCGCTGCAAACAACAATGTTCAAGCACGACAGAAATTTCGCCCTCTTATGAATCGAGGTCCTAAATAACACACACACACAAAATGATCACGTATTAGGACGTGTTTACACATTTAATCCACTCCATACTCTAAAATATCACTAAGACTTGATAATTTTTAATTGTTTACATCCAATTCCCAATGGTTCCAAATTTCAAATTCTGACTAGAAACTTTAAGGGCCATTTCGGATAGATTAGAAAATTCAAATGAAAAATCCGACTTCGCCATTATGTTTGGAACGTGTCAATTACCTTGGGTACCAAATTTAATAATTTCTAACATCCAATTACTATTTTTAATTATTTTAAGCGTTTAACGAGTTTTTAACGCATCGGTACATAAAACAACGAAACACGACTAACGTTTCCGGGTCGGCACCTTTAACGAAACATCGTATGCGATAAAACTCGTTACCGTTAAAATTAAACTTACTTTATTTCTTATAATTAACTATGTAAAATAATATAATTTAATATTACTTATTTATTTTATGTTGTTATATTTTATTTATTTTTTAACCCGATAAATTACGGGGTGTTACAAACTAACACAAGTCTTTCCAGCGCACTTTGGCCTCACTCGTGCGCACCCGGGAACACTTCCCAGGAGGTCACCCATCCTAAGATTGCTCCCCACCAAGCACGCTTAACTGTGGAGTTCTTAGCAAATGACTCCCTAGAAAAAAAGATGCACCTTGTTGATATGAGTAGTCTATCAATCTATTTTCATGCTAAATCCAGGGTATCACACTCACCCCCACATAGGAATACAACGTTCTCGTTGGACCGTAGTTAATAGACTACTTATTAATTTTATCTTCATTATTTTTAGATACTCAAATTTTAAATAGTATATTTAAAGAGTTTGCTAGAAATTTTGCAATTGTTTTCCGTGTTTATTTTAGATTAATGAATTCCACAGTTAATCCAAAATTTATACTTGAGGCTTCTTCAAAAGAAGAAACTATTTTTATAGAGGTTCATGCTGAGAATACTAAATCAATAGTTTCTACAACAAAAACCTTGAGATGGGACCAAATTTCTATTCCTGAGACATTTCAATTCTCAAATCCAATGCCTCCTAGAAACATAAGACAAGAAATAGAATGTATTGAGGAAGACGAAAATAAAGTTCTTATAAGGTTTAGGTCTATGAGAGAATTATCTAGTTCTCCTTATACTTCTTCTTCCAATTATCCACGAAGATCTTTTTCTTTTCCCCAAAAAACAACTTCAGTTATTTCTGAATCAAAGTTAGATATAAATCTCCTATTCCTGAATATGAAGCAAATGCTTCTCAAACTTCTCAAATCTCTTCATCTAGACCTGCATCTCCCACAATGTCTGATACGCAAAATTTTGACTATCAATACAATTACTAAAGATTTTGAAATAGATAAAAACTATCTAAGAGATGAATTTAATTCCTCTCACAATGCTAAATATCAAGATTGGTTTAGATCTTTTTCTCGTTCCTTTAAGGACTCAATAAGAGATATATGGTATAAAGATATGAATACTCTTCAAATTAATATCCCGTTTTTTTACATGGTTTTTATTGTTTTGTGAAAAACAAGGTATTGTTAATCCATATTCTCAAAATCACATATTTGTACAAACCAAACTTCAAAAAAATTGGGTTTTAAAAGATGGACAAACAATTAGTTCAGTTCATCCACCATTACAAAATGTTACTTTTCCCTATTATGACCGGGAAATAAAGGCTAGTCCTTTTAAAGAAGGAAGAGTAGATCAAGCAGATAAAACTCCAAATGTCGAAGACATCATTAAACTTTATCATCAAAACAATTTTACAAATCAAATCCTTCATACCGTTGCTACACAAGTAGATCAACTTTCAAATAAGGTTGATAATTTACAAAAAGAAACCTTTAGATCCATAGCCCCTAATACGATTACATTATTAGGATCTCATAAGGTTTCTGCACCGCATTTCAAACCACCAGGATTAACTATACCTATGACTCAAATGTTTGCAAAAATGGTTTTACTTCTTCTAGATCTAATTCTGCAGTGTTAGATAAAATTCAAAAATCTTTACAAAAAATAGCTGATAGTCCAAGTCATATTAAGGTTTTGAGTAAATATCAAAGTTCAGAGATATCTTCTGATGAAGAAAATTCTGAGTCTGCAATCATTTCAAAAGTTGCAAAGCAATTTTAAGAATCTGATAATGATCCTCGTCAGATTAATAAAATACAATCTTCTTGGAAGAATATCCCTACAAAAAACTATTATCCTAGGCCTACTCCTGTTGATCTTCAATATGAAGAAAGGTCTACATTTACCTCCAAATCCTTTTCTCCAGATATGATCCGTGAATGGAACATAGATGGAAAAATCTAATTATGAAATTCTTAATACTCTTCAAAATATGGGAATGGCTATTGTAGCCTACAAAGCAAAACCTTTGGATGAACAAATAATTTTTGGTTTTATTATATCAGGTTTTACTAGGCAATTAAAAAACTGGTGGGATAATCTTCTCAATTTGCAAGACAGATTAGAAATTTTGAATCATGTTACTGACATCATGGATGATCAAGGAAATGTCTTTCAAAAATCTGACTGTTGTGATTTCTTAATCATAGTTATTGCCTTTCTTATTGTCGGTAACCCTACTCAAACTCTTTTTTCTGGAGAAACGATTTTAAAAAATTTACGTTGTCCAACTTTAAGTGACTATAGATGGTATAAAGATACCTTCTTTAGTTATGTTTTACAAAGACAAGATTGCAATCAAAGTTTTTGGAAAGAAAAATTTATATCAGGACTACCAAAATTATTTGCTCAAAGAATTTTTAGAAAAATTGCTGAACATGATATAGATAAAGAACAAGCTCTTAATAATACTACTTATGGGGGACTATTCGCCTTTATTAAAAAGGAAGGTCTTTCTTTATGTGAACAACTCAAACTCCAAGCCAAATATACCTCTGAAAAGAAACAATCTAGAAAAGAAATCGGATGTTTCTGTGAAGCATTTGGAATGGAAGCTATTAGTGCTCCCTTTACAAAAAAGAAAATTAAAAAACAATTTTCTAAATTTTCAAAAGATAAAAATAAAAATTCTTATTCTTCTTATTATCAAAAGAAACGAGGTAAGAAAAATCTCAGAAATTTTCGAAAATCAAACAAAGCTTTCAAAATCCTTTGTTATTCGTGTGGAAAACCTAGGCATAAAGCTAATGCTTGTACCCAAAGAAAAAAATTCAAGAATTATTTATTAATGACTCTGAGCTAGGAGATGAATTATCCAAAATATTATTACAAACTCCTGAATCTACTACTTCTTCTTCTTCAGAAAAGGAAGAAGATGAAATTTTACAAATTAATGATCGAAATTCTGATTCTGAATCTTCGATTTCTTCCTCTCCTATCAAATGTATTAATGTTTTAATAGATAAAAAAATCCAAGATAAAGAGATCAAAAGAGAAACCCTTTTGAAACTCAAAACTATGGTTTTGGGTGAAACCTCTACCTCTAAAAACAAAGAAAGTATTCCAATTCCTCAAATTAAACCTTTCAATATTTTTAAATTATTAGAAAAATACTCTTCCAAAGAAATGACTTCAAAATTAATTCCTATTAAAAATCAAACTCTTTCGGTCAAAGATCTTCAACTTGAAATAAATTAAATTAAAAAAGACATCATTTCTATCAAAAATAGTTTAAAGCATTTAGAAATCAAAGATTTCAAACTTCAAACAAAATTATCTGTTTTAGAAAACCCCATCTACAAAGAAAATCTTTCCTTGAAAAAAGAGAAAGTTAATGGAGATGATGATGATTTTATCACCGTTATCAATAAAATTAATTTTCAAAAATGGTACGCACCAGTTACTTTTCAAATCGGAGATTTTCAAAAAGCCTATATAGCTTTAATTGATAGTGGAGCGGATCAGAACTGCTTAAGGGAAGGATTAGTCCCAACCAAATTTTAAGAAAAAACAAAAACTCAGTTATATAGAGCAAATAGTTCACCTATGGGTAGGCATGGCCACGGTCCGGGTTGGGCCGGTTCCGTTTCGGTTCCATCCGGTTCCGGTTCCTTTTGGAACCTGTCGCGACCGGTTCCGGTTCCGGGCGGTTCCAAACGGTTCCTTGGCGGTTCATAAGGCGGTTCCGGCGGTTCCAACTCACGGGACGGGCGGGTCGGACCATCGGTTCCATTTTTATTTTTTCTTTAAATATTTATATAATAAAAAAATACTATAATATTGCGGATGTACCTTTGATGATTACTTGATTATTAGCGAAATTCATTGCTTGTCAAGTTGTCATCGTTATTAAAATATTTACTAAAAGAATGAAAAAAACAAATTAATAAGAAACGAATCAATGATAATGTTGATAAAGATGATTAATAAAAAAAGAGGGAGAAAATGGACTTGAACCTAGTACCCAAAGGAATACTAAGCTGCCTACGTATCCCGAAGGAATCAAAGCCCACGTAGTTCTTTGTCATACCTTTTATTTATAGTTGTTGAACGTTGATTTATCGTTGTCCGATTGATCCTATTCGTCTTCGTCATCATCATCTGGTTGGTTAGATGCTTCCGCTGACTCTGCTCCTGACGATGATGAAGATGTATCCATCATCATCCATAGATCATCATCATCGTCTTGATCATCGTCATTCCTTAGTCCTTGTGTTCGAATCTCCGCTTGATCCCAATCTTTCTTGCAAACACATATTTGAATACTATGTGGAGCAAGACGAGATCTCTTTTCGTCTAAAACTCTTCTACCTGCACTAAAAGCAGACTCCGACGCAATTGTTGACGCAGGAATTGCAAAGATATCCTTTGCAATTCTTGATAAAATAGGAAATTTTACAGATTTTTCTTTCCACCACTCTAAAATATTATAGCTACCTTGGTGTTTAAGATAACTATCTAATTCTAAATATGAGGTGGAGGGTAAAGAAGAAGATGATCCTACAAAACTATCATCTTGACTCATTATTTAGCTATTACCGAATTATAATAAGAGGGACGTGCCGAAACGCTAGCACGCCTAGACGTATCGCGTTTTGGGTTATATACACTAGCATAATAATCATAGAGTTCTGCTAAATATTTTTTACATGTTCCAACATAATTATGTACATCAGTAGGCGGGCGATCTAACGATTGGTAGTAAAATCCAATTACTTTAGTAAGGACTTCAGTTTTAAAATATGGGTCTAAAATGGTTGCAATTCCATAAATATAAGGAAAATCGGTAAAATATGTCTTCCATTTATCCATCATATCTGCAAGAATCGGCTTCAAATATGGGTTAGTATCATCATGCGTATGTTTAAGGAGATGATAAAAAATAGTAATACACTCATTTATTACTAAGTGAACGTTCGGTTCATAAACATATGAAAAAATCTTAGTTGCGTGGTCATACACTTTTAATATTTTATGTACACCTATAGCTAATTCCCATGTGTCATCAGCTATATAGCTATTTATACACTCACTATACAGTTGTGTTATAACTGGACGATAAGCAATCGCCTTTCTTAATAAATCGTTGGTTGAGCCCCAACGTGTAGGAGTATCTAATGACCAATACACTTTTTTTAGTTGATATTGGTCACATAATTGTTTATATCGTCTTTTTATCTTTCCAATCCTAAGCCACTTCACTATATCTCTAATTGGATCTAATAAATCACTTAATTGTTTTATATACCTGCTTGGCAAGATAAGTTAATTATATGAGCACAACAACGTATGTGTAATAAGCTACCCCCAAGGATAAAACTAAATGCAGGTTCGTTATACAAAAGTTCTACACATTTAATGTTTGCGGTTGCATTATCAGTAGAACAACAAAATATCTTATCTAATAAGTTCCATTCTCTACATATCTCTACTAATCTATATTTTATGTTTTCACCCGTATGTCTTTCTAGCATTGTCTCAAAAGCAATTGTTCTTTTTTGAATAATCCAATTTTGATCTATCCAATGTGCTGTTACACACATATAAGATTCTAAATGTGGGGGAGCAGACCAAATGTCAGTTGTTATGCTAACCCTACCATTAAAAGATTTAAACATTTCTACTAATTCATAGCGCATTGTTTCATATAATTTAATTGTGCGTCGTTTAAGCGTGCTCCTAGGGATTGGTCTATATTGTGGTTGCAAAGTTTTTCTAGTGAAACGCTCGTGTGCCCTACTTTCACCATGGTTAAATGGCAATTCATCACAAATTACATACTTAGAAAATTCATCAATCATATCATTATGATTATATTTAAAAGGCATACCTGTACTGGGAATGTCCCATTGTCGGCTTCCACTTGTGGTCCCGCTGCCGCTTGCTGCATGAGTTTCTTTTGTGATTCCATGCTTCTTTGCCAAATGTTTGTTAAAAGATCCCGTACCACCACCTAACACGTATTCACAAAACACAATAAATAAATTTTTATAAAATATGAATATATAATGTATCATATGTATGTATAAAAAACTTAAAAAGTATTTACCTCTGGCGAAACTGTATGTAACTAAGGGCTTTACTTCTTGACTTTCACAAATTTGACAAGTGCATAAGAAAACATCTGGATTGTCGCTTGGTTCTTTTGTAAAATACGACCAAACATATGAAACAGCTCTACCACCAGGAGGTGGCATTGCCGGAAAAGGTTGTCTTACTGGTTCATCTTCATCTAAATAAATAATTTAAAATTATAAAACTATAATTAAATAAATAAATAATTTAAAATTTAATTAATTTGAAGATTAAAATTATAAAACTAACCGATAGTTTGGAAATTGACTCGTTTACCACGAGCTTGTCTTTGTTGTTGTTCTTCATGTGATCTTGTTGATGACTGTCGAGATACATGTATCCAATAGGGGTCGTTGGTTCCTCTTCTTGTTCTTCTTTTTCATCAATTTGTATTTCTCTTTCCACTTCTTCTGCATAATTATGTAATTCTGGGTCGTACCCTTCTGGATGATTTGGTTCATAATTATAATTACTAATCGAAGGTGTTGTTGATACCGACGGCGTAGAAGTGGCCTTTCTTTTGGAGGAGCTAGAACCTCCCAATGATTTTGCCACTTTAGTAACTTTTTTTGAGGCTTTTTTCAAAAAAGAAGACATGATTGATAATATTGAAATAATAATAGAATTAAGAAATAAATAAATAATTAATAGACTAATTATGTAATTAAGAGAATAATTGCATAATTAAGTAATTTAGTAGAGAGAGTAAGTAGAGAGAGTAGGAGAAGAGATGAGTTGTGAATGAAAATGATTGAAAGTGATGGGTATTTATAGAAAAATCCCAACGGCTAGTTTCCAACGGCTCTTTTCACGATTCCATGGAATCGGTGGGCCGGTTCACCCGGACCGGTCCCGGTCCCGGTTCCAGTTCCGGTTCCATGGAACCGTTGGACCGGTTCAACCGGACCGGTTCCGGTTCCAACTCGCGGTTCTTAGGTCCGGTTCATGCAGTTTTTTTCCGGCGGTTTCACGGTTCCGGTAACTTTTTTTCCGGCGGTTTCACGGTTCCGCGATTCGGGGCGGTTCGGAACCTGTCGCAAACGGTTCCGGTTCCGGATCCGGTTCCAAGCGGTTCGGCACCGGTTTGGTTCCGGGTAACCCGCCCCGTGGCCATCACTACCTATGGGTATTAAATATAAGATTTCAAAAGGAAAAATCATAACTGAAAATTATAGTTTTACTAGTACTTTCATTATTATTAATGATATTAAAGAAGAAATAATATTAGGTACACCCTTTTTAACACAAATTTATCCCTTTTGGGTTGATGACAAAGGTGTTCATACAAGAATTTTAGGAAAATAATTATCAATTCCTTTTTTAAGTCCCATGTTACAAAAAGATATTAATTTCTTACAAAATTCTTCAATAATACAAAGTATAAATTTAATAAAGCAAAAAGAATTTCAAATTTTCTCTTTAAAAGAAGAAATTTCTTTTCAAAGGATTGAAGAACAATTACAACAATCAAAATTGCAACAAAAAATTTTTAGTTTAGAAAATATCTTTAAATCAAAAGTTTGTGCTGATATTCCAAATGCCTTTTGGGATTAGAAAAATAGCATATTTTCATGTTGCCATATGAAAAGGATTTCTCTGAGAAAAATATTCCTACAAAAGCTAGACCCATCCAAATGAATTCTGAGCATATTGAATTCTGCAAGAAAGAAATTCAAACTCTTTTAGATAAAAAATTAATAACTCCATCCAAATCTCCTTAGAGCTTTGCAGCCTTTTATGTTATGAATGCAGCAGAAAAGGAAAGAGGAGTTCCTAGATTAGTTATTAATTACAAACCTTTAAACAAGGTTCTTCAATGAATAAGATATCCAATCCCAAATAAAAGAGATTTAATTAATCGCTTATATAAAGCCAAAATATTTTCAAATTTGACATGAAATCTGGTTTCTGGCAAATACAAATTGCTAAAGAAGATAGATATAAAACTACATTCACGGTACCATTTGGACATTATGAGTGGAATGTAATGCCTTTTGGACTAAAAAATGCCCCTTCTGAATTTCAACATATAATGAATGACATTTTTAATCAATTTTCTTCATTCATAATTGTTTATATAGAAGATGTTTTAAATTTTTCTAATGATATTGATCAACATTTTAAACATTTACAGATATTTCTAAACACTGTGGAAAAAATGGTTTAGTAGTTTCTGCCACTAAAATGAAATTATTCCAAACAAAAATTAGATTTTTTGGGACATGACATTTATAAAGGAACAATCAAGCCAATTACAAGATCTTTAGAATTTGCAGAAAAATTCCCTAACGAAATCAAAGACAAAACCCAGCTACAAAGATTTTTGGGATGTCTGAATTATATAGCAGAATTTTTTCCCAAAGCTCAGACAAATTTGCATGCCCCTCTTTCAAAGACTTCAAAAAAATCTGCCTCCCTGGTCAAAAATTCATACTAAGACTATTATTGAATTAAAACAAAAAATCAAATTACTTCCATGTCTAGGCATTCCAGATCCATCTGCATTCATAATAGTAGAAACATATGCATCAGAAATAGGATATGGTGGCATATTAAAACAAAGGATAGATACAAAAGAACAATTAGTTAGATTTCATTCAGGTCTTTGGCTCGGACCTCAAAAAAATTATTCAACCATTAAAAAAGAAATTTTATCTATAGTACTATGCGTTTCAAAATTTCAAGATAATCTTTACAACAAATATTTTTTGATAAGGATCGACTGCAAATCTGCAAAAGAGGTTTTAGAAAAGGATGTCAAAAACATTGTTTCCAAACAAATTTGCAAGATGGCAAGCAATTTTATCAGTATTTTATTTTCAAATAGAACATATAAAAGGCAAAAGTAACTCTCTCCTTGATTTCTTAACCAGAGAATTTCTACAGGGACATCATAATGCCAAGGAAGAAGAATCAGCAAGAAAAGCTCAAAGGGTTCTAAAGTTCAAATGATTACGAAATAAAACCAGATCCAAAACCAAACAAGACAGAACAAAATCAATTTTCATCCTCCAAAAATCTTCAAACTACTCTATCCATTTCAAACAAATTTACTGAACTAAGTGATTTTCCCCCACTTCCATATTCACATATTGTTCAAGAGCCTACTTCACAAAATATCATTCCAAACTCAAAACAAAAAGAACCAACTACAAAAATACCAACAAAAGGCCTTACCAAATCTGCATACATTACAAACACTGAAATAGAAAATATATCTCACTAATTTTACAATTTCTCAAAGTCCACAATTTATTCATTCAATCAATCAGAAAACTTTTCCAAAAGGTTGCGAATCGATACCAGAAAATCATTTTAAAACTCAAAGGTTTTATGAATTTATTTTAGTAGATTCAAACTCTGTTGGAATCCAACATATCAAGGATTCTTCAGAAAAAATAATTTATTCAAAATGTGTTTTTAAGAAAATTATTTCTTCTGCAGAATGGGGAGACCCTTATGTAGAACGAATTTTTTCAAAAAGATTTTCCCCACAAAATTACTCATACTATGATTACAAAATGGCCTGGTATGAAGCATTTTTATTCAGACCATTTGATCATTCATGGTTTTTTATATTTGACAAATATTGTCCAAAGAAATATCCCATGTGGTTTTATCATTGGTGGTATTTATTTGGACCAACCCCTCAAATTTATCCAAAAGAATGCAATGAGGGGATCACAACTTTTGTTGCTAATTCAAATTATCAAGCTTACGAAACTCCAATCATGTTTCATGTAGAATTTAAAATTCCATAGATTCTATGTTGGAGTTATTGTCTCAAACAACACCTTCCACATCCATATTCATATTCATTAATAAGAGAATTCAAAATTAAATGGTGGGACAAATTTACCTTAGAAATTTGTTCTATAAAAAATGTTATCTCCTTTTTTCAAACCGGTATAAAAATGGAATATAAGTCTCTATCAACCATAAACAAACCTTCACCCTCAAAAGCAACATCAAGTTCAAACTCTCCCCAACACAATAAAAACCCCAAAGTAGAGAGTCCAAATAAAAATTCATTATCTAAAGTCCAAAAAACCATTCTCAAAAGAATTCTTGAAGATCCACAATATGCAAAGAAAATATTATCAAAAGAATCCTCTGATGAGATATTATCTGAGTTCTCAAATGAGTCTTATGATCCAACACTTGGTGGCCCATGTGCTCAAGATCCATATGACTTTTAATATTGAACTCAGAAAAGTTCAATTTAAATATACAACAGCTCAAATTAATTCATCCAGAAGCACAAACGTAAGCAATGACATATTCAAAGGCATCTTCAACAGTAATCAAAAGCATTTTCAACAGTAATTCAAAGCATCTTCTACAGCATTATAGTGTAGCTTTAATAATTATATTTGTACTATTTACTTTTTTCTTTAGTTTCTTATTGGAAGAGCAGATTACATCTTATCTCTTCCTTCATGTATAAATTAAAGTGTTTAGCTCTCATAAAAGAGCATCCTGTAATTTTCTTTTATTTTAAGTCATCTCTCAAATAAATCTATCTTTCCTTCTGTACTTATCTTACAATTATCAATAATATTGTAAGATTTATATTCATTGTCTATTTTGCCAGGGACAACTTGTGCAAAAACAATAATTATTTACATTTGTTCCTTTTAATCTTGGGAATAAGTATTGCAGCTTTTCAAATGGCAAATGCCCAAGTCTCAGATGCCAAGTTTTAAAGTCCTGCACAACTTTGTTTGTAGTAAAAGAAGCAAACGTCAATTCTTTTTATAGTTCAGCTGATTTCTTGCCCACAGATTGTTCTTCATTTTACCAGGAAGCAAAAGGTTCTTCTTCAAAGACTCATGCACCACACATTCACTATATCCAAAAATAACTTAGCAATTCATGTCTTTGATCAACTTGTTCACAAGTATCAAATTGAAATGAAAATCATGGGCATATAGAACATTTGATAACACAATGTTATTCCCTAGTTTAACAGTACCTATATGTTACACTTTGATTTGTTTTCCATTTGTTATGATGATGAAATGAGGTTCTCCCACCAAGTATATGTAACTATCAAATAAAGAAATGTCCAAACAAATGTGGTCTGAGGAACCATTATCTTTGACCCAAGAAGATGATTTTGTAGCAAGGCAACTAAAGATACATGCAAAGTGTGCTGCGTTTGTTGTGGTGTTGTCAACATTCTGTTGCTTGCGTAGGAGGTGAATCAACAGATTGTACTGCTCCTGTGTAAGCTTAGTCTCAATGACCGTTTCTTGCATAGATGTATTGTATCAGTTGATGTAACATTGGCTTTGCTTGCATTGATTTCTTGCTTTCTCCAAGTGTTGGACATAAGATTGGACGGATAACCATGAATCTTCCAACATCTTTCCATGGTATGTCTATGTATTTTCCGTGTTCACAATAAAAGCTTTGTCTAGTTGATTTAGTGTCAGTTCTTCCCCTTTTGTTATTGAATTTTTTGTTTTTCAATTATACAGGCTATGGCTGTCTCAATATTTTCCCATTAGTTGTGCTCATACTCTTGCTAAATTGTTGGTGTGTCTACTCCTAGGTAAAGTTGGAGTATGCCTCTACAACACTTAGTAAATGATTCGTCATCAAAATGTTACTCAGAATGTGTTGATACTTCCCATCAAGCTTCATCAAGAATTGAATGAGGCACCTCCTTTGTTGGCGTTTGAGGGTTTTCTTTGTTAGGTCACAAGTGCATCAAGAACATGCACAATTAGTAAGGGGATGTAGGGCATTAATCTCATCCCAAAGACCCTTCATCTTCCATTGTGCTGATGAAGATTGTACAAAGCGTTATTCAAGATTGTCCCACACTTCTTTTCATATGAATACATTAGTTAAAATCATTAACCCCTTATGCGTTTAACTTTTGCTAGACATTGCAATGGGACAGGAAGGTAGATAAGGTAATTAAGAAGGAAGAAAAGAAGAGGAGAAAAGAGCAGATGGTGATGGAGAACAACTTCTTGAATGACAGAACCTTAGGGCATAAGGTTCAGGATTAGAAAACAATTGTTTCAAACCTGAACCACTCTGATACCTTGAGAATGTAAACTAACAACTTAACTATATAATGAGCAATAGAATGTAAACTATCATAAGTAGAAGTCCTAAGTCCAGACGCATGCTAAGTGGCATTGTTTGCTGCTATGTAGACCTTGCTGTTAATATTAGCTTGAGTGAGAAGAGTCTTGACCTCTGCACACGAACTTACAATAGCACAACTGTCATCACTTTCCAATAACTTTGATAGCAAAGTGTAACCCTAGACATCCCTAGAGAAATATAAATTCACATTCCCGTAATGTAATGATCTTATGGCATCCAAGCTTTTTCAGCATACAATACAACATCAATATAGCTAATGATACTTAAAAAGTAATTAATCATAATATCATTCACTGCATTGTTCAAAGTTAACTGCATAAGCAAGGACGACACAAGTATCATTAACAACCCACACCAGCAAGTGAACACTACAACTCATGAAAACACTATGATTACGCAACTTACAACCACGTTTACCAAGCTTAACAACGGTAATTGCAATTAGTAACAACACCCAACCACAATGACAACAATAATGCCCTAAAACAACTCTAACCAATAATGACAAGGTAGTCCAAGTATTATAACACTATCAAAACATACCATAAGAGCATTACACCAGCACCATTTTTATTTCCAAATCAAAACCTAATCAAATATGCACAATCCTAACAATTCAAACACTTACCAATAATAAGGTAATTTGTATTATAATTAAAATAGCAAAGATAATTTAAATACAAAGAAACAGATATCAAATAACAAGAAATTATAACAAAATAGTTATATGTGCGCAAACACAGAATAAATATAATTAGGTTGCCCAAGTTATAACAATGATTCTTTATTCATGGCTAGTTCTTACGCTATCCAGGGTAGCCGACCATCTATGGCCCCTAAAAAGTAAAAACAAGGGGCTTTAAATAATAAATGATGTCGTTTAGGCTCGATTTTTGTGCAACACTTTTAAGTGATTTACTTGTAAACCTTTTTAATATTTAATGTAATATAATGTTACAATTACTACAAAAAAAAAACAATGTTCTCTGACAAGCAACATTCACATAGTAAATATGTACAACTTATATCTCTCTATCAATCCTATACGTATTGAGTGGCGGATCTTGGTTTCAAAGTTCCTTGGGGTACCAATAAAATGACAAAATTTTGTCAGAGGTTAATTTGTAAAATTAACAACTAAAATATTTTTTATCTCGAAAAAATGACTTGTACAAATACAATAACATCAAGAAGAAGCCAAAATAATATAAAAAGTAACAAACGAACAAAATGCAATTGCTCTCGCCTAATATCATATTGTGGAATCAATGTACATTAGCGTAATATGGTTTGACAATGATTTAATAAACTAAAAAAACTATCCAATAAGAGAAAAAAAAAACTATAAAAATTGAACTTTAAACCTTTTAAAGAAACACTAATTTTTTATTGAGACCTTCTCATCATAAGATAGTCTCAATTGGATCAGTCCAAACTAAAAAAACAAAAAACAAAAAAAAAAAAAACTATTGCCCTCTACAAATCAAATTTCATTGTTTTTAAAATGTTTTATCATAAATTTATAAATTCTTGTATGAGACAGTCTCACCATAAGACAAAGCTTATATTTGAGTTAAATAGTCCAATAATAGAAACTTTTAGCTTATGTGTTTCTTGTTTTGAAGTCGTCTCACTGTGAGATGGTCTCATACAAGACGGGCTAATGTTTTATTACTAATGGCTCGTCTCACGTGAGACAGTCTTACTCTCTCTCTCTTCTGTGTACTACACTTGTTCTGTCTCTGCTTAACCAAGAATTACACAGCAGAACAAAACATAAAAACCCCCAAATCTAATCCCCAATTCTCAAATCTAAATCCCCAAATCCAAATCAAAATCTAAATCCAAATCCCTTTTTTTTTAATTGAAATGGTTAATAAAACTCACATTCTTTTCTTTGCCCTTTTCTTTCACGAGATCCCCATCTTTTTCTTCTCTTTACCTCCAATCTAATACCCCCAGTCCTCCATTCTTTCTTTAATCTATTTTTTTATTCACCCAGGTTGTTTCAGACAAATAAACCCATTACTCTGTTTTCGTTTTTCTCAAGAACAACAAATTAAAATGGCGAACATTGGAAAACCCACATTATTTCAGACTAATAAATCCATTAATCCATCTATTTTATAAAAAAATTAAAAAATTTGCCTAAGCACGTGCTCGGAGAGGCCCATTCATAGATTCTCCCCTGTACATATTTAATATGTATTGTTAGATTGACCACAAAGATAATCCTTTAATTTCCTAGTTGTCCATAGACAAAATGACAGTATAAGAATTGCCTAAGTCTTATAAAACAAAAACTATCTTGTTGCTCACTTTGAGTTTAAATTACAAATTAGTCTAAAATGTACGTGTGACACTCCAGATTAAGCTTTAAAAAAGTGATAGACTACTCGTATCAACAATGTTCATCTTCTTTTTATAGGATCCTATTTGCTATGAACTCCAAAGTGTGCATGGTGGGGAGTAATCTTAGAATGAATGACCTTCTGGTAAGTTTTCATAGGTACGCACGAGTGAGGGCAAAGTGCGTTGGAAAAACTTGTTTTCGTCTTTGGGCCAGTCTACAATATCCAAGAGTAGTCATCGGAGTCCGTGAGGTCGGGGTGTTACAAATGGTATTAGAGCAACCTTATGACCCTGGCTGATCATGTGTTCAGTGCATCTAGCGGGGAAAAATATCCTGAAACAACGGTCCAACGAGGACGTTGTATTCCCAAGTGGGGGTGAGTGTGATACCTTAGATCTAGCTTTAAAAAGGATTAATAGATTACTCTTATGAACAAGGTGAATCTTCTTTTCATAAGAACCTATTTGCTACGAACTCTATAGTTAAGCGTGCTTGGTGGGGAGTAAACGTAGGATGGGTGACCTCTTGGGAAGTTTTACTAGGTAGGCACGAGTGAGGCCAAAGAGCATTGAAAAGACTTGTTTTGGTCTGTAGGGCCAGACTACAGTTTCTATGAGTAGTCACTGGGGGACCGAGGGGTCGGGGTGTTACATTATGCCCATACTTTAATTCTTAGTTCTCAAACGCAAGTGATATAGATTTCCATTCTATCAAAATAAAACCACATATTTAATCTCGTATTCCAACTACTCCCACAGAGACGTCGACTAACCCAATCATTGTCTTTATAACCATTGTTTGAAGCAGTGTTTGACGAAGTTAATGTTTTAATAATTCAACATTTTATACTTATGTCTAAAGATTCCATGAAAGACGTTTTCAAGATTCCAATATTATCATCAGAATCATGCTTAAGTCTCATTAATATATCCTATATAAAATTGAATAAACTTCTTCATATTTTTATATTGTAACACCAGTGGAAAAAAAGCTATCTACCACATGACCTATGTTACTATTCAAATTAGAACGAAGCATAAAAGTGTTAGTCGATATTAAAAAAATAAAAAAATATTACATGTTCTGGTTCTGTAGAAACCGCAACAAATGGCATGTTATATGATTTTTTTCCTACAGAATTGCAACATTTGATGAGTTATATGCTATGGTTCCATAGGAACATAATCCTTCTGTTTTTTTTTTTATTAAAAACAAACTTCATAGTATTCTATTCATCAGAAGTTTTCAAACTACTGTTTCATTGTTTATCATCCAAATTTCAAGTTCAAGCTAAAAATTTTCAACCAAGCTTCATTCATCCGAAAATTAAATCTTTATACAAGTTTTTCATTCTTCTTTGAGCTTAAACCTAGTAAATATCTTTTCATTCGAGTTTTCCATTATTCTTTAAGCTTAAACCTAATAAACATCGTTTCATTCACGTTTTTCAAGCTCCCACTTGCATTCAAGCTTAAACATCCATTCAAGTTTGTAACACCCCGTAATTTATCGGGTTTAGAAATAAGTAAAATATAATAAAATAAAGTATAACAAAATAAAATAAATAAGTAATATTAAATTATATTACTTTATATAGTTAATTATAAATAATAAAGTAGAATTAATTCTAACGGTGACAAGTTTTATTGCGTACGTTGTTATCGTGTAGGGTTCTTTTTCCGATTTAACATTCTTATAATAAATAGAAAAATTATTATATATATATATATATATATATATATATATATATATATATATATATATATATATATATATATATATATATATATATATATATATATATATATATATATATATATATATATATATATATATATATATATATATATATATATATATATATATATATATATATATAATGGGAATTTGAGAAGGCAGCCGGTTGTGGGGAAGTATGGGAGGAGTTTTGTAACTCCTCTCATAATTGTGTTTTAGGCTTAATTAGGATGGGTCCTTAATTCCTTATTAATTCTCAAGCATTTCAAGCATCCTTAATCATCATTTTAATCATCTCTTGAACATAAAAAAATTCAGAAAAATTTGTTCTCCTTTGCTCCCTTTTGCTTTCGGCATTCTCAAGAAAAAAAAAACTTTGTTGTTCAATCCAATCTTTTGTTCAAAGGGTAAGTTTAGTTGAATTGTTATCTATAAATTTTATTCATAAGATTTCTAAGGTGAAATATATTTTATGTATGATGATATCCTATGACTTTTAGGAGGATTGAATATATTTTCTTTTATATATAATTTTCTCTACTAATCCTTTAATAAACTTCAATTTTGTTAAAAGGATTGAGTTATGTTTCTGATTTATATTCTTTAGCAAAGTTTAATTTGTTAAAAGAATTAAGTTAATATTGATATTTAAATAAATTTCTTTTATGTTTTACATTTCTCTAACTGAATTACAATTTATTAGTAGGAATTTAAATGGTATGGATCAAGTAGTGTAGTCATCTAAGAGTTATAAATCCTTTAGCAAAATTGGATTTGCTTGAAGGATTGTGTATTTATATGTATGTCTTGATTCAAGAAGGATGATTTTTGTTTTATGATTCTCTACAAAATTTTAATTTGTTATGAGAATTAAGTATTTAATTTAATTATCATAATTTGTGGAGTTTTAAGTCTCTTGAAGATCTTATAGATGGGTCTATTCTTTTTATTTTGATTCCTCTTATGCTTTGATGATGGGGTTTTTGTGTATGAATATATATAAAATAATAATAGCAACAATAATAACGTAATGGGAGTTCCGGACAGCAGCTGCAGTCTTGGTATTGGTGCCGATTCGGAAAACGTTAGTCGTTTCCGTTATTGGTTTATGTATCCGTTGTGTTAAAAAAAAAACTCGTTAAACGCTTGAAATAATTAAAAATAGTAATTGGATGTTAGAAATTATGAAATTTGGTACCCAAGGTAATTGATGCATTCCGGACGCAGTGGTGAAGTCGGTTTTTCATTTGAATTTTCTAAACTGTCCAAAATGGCCAATAAAGTTTCTGGTCAGAAATTAAATTTGGAATCTTTGGAAATTGGATAAAAACATTTAAAATTATCAAGTCCTAGTAATATCTTAGTAGTATGGAGTGGATTAAATGTGTAAACACGTTCTAATACATGACGGTTTTGTGTGTGTGTTATTTAGGACCTCGATTCATAAGAGGGCGAAATTCTTATCGTGCTTAAACGTTGTTTGGTAGCAGTGCTTAAAGGTACACGCTTAGACCATACTGTTTATATGGTTGTGCAAGTAGTGTTGTTGCATTTCTAATCGAGGCATTGTAAATCACATAAGGATTAGACACCTCAAATAATATGAAATAATTAATTGGAAATAGAGAATCTATGTGTTTGTCACCCAAAGGGGCTGACGTTTGGTTATGTACCAAAGGGGTTAACGATTGGTTTGGATTATTATAATTATTGTTCTCATGGCAGTTTTGGATCATTACGGTCACCATGGGGGTATGCATATTTTAGCCTTTGGCGACCCGAACAGGACGGGCAACATCTTAGGTCGGTGGTTGCCTTGGGATTAGCTCTCCCAAGTGTATTCCTCCAAAAATATTTGAATTTATTCTTGAACGACCCGAACAGGACGGGCAACGTTACAAGTTGGGATTATCTAAAAGTGAATGGTTTATACTTGAACGACCCGAACAGGACGGGTAATGTTACAAGTTGAAATTATTGAATAATGAATATATATTAGAGCCTATGCATGCTAGGATAAACACAATGCTTGTATTCAACCTGTTTGATATATGTATGAAGTCTCTGACGTGTATTGGTTGTTCTTTGGAACCTGCTACGTGTTGTCATACGACGTGCAGTAGGTTGACTGCAGGTGGGGGCTGGAGTGAGGACTCGGCTTAGAACCCGTAAACATCAAGACTAAGTTATATTTTGTAATAAGTTTATGAGTCGAAATAACTCGGTTTATGTAACGGAAGATTATGACGATTTTCTTTTTATTTCGTACAACTTTTTAGCTAGTCTAGAGGATGGTAGGCTCTCGAGTTGTATGTAAAGACTTCCGCTGACTTGTTTTCTTTGTTTGGCGTTGTTTCCTGCGTTGACCATGTTTCTTTAGCGCTGGAACGTTGACGATCCGAGTGAAAAATGAATTATTAGTGTCTGTTTGTGAACCGGGATCATGTTTTCATATGATTTTTCGGGTCACTTAAACCGGGCCTTTACAAAGTTTTTTCAACCTTTCCTTTCAATAACTTTAAGTAAATTTCTCATTTTAATTTCTAATCTATTCAAACTTCCATTTTTTTTTATTATCTGCATCTTCCATTGTAAAATGCCATTTAAGGCTATTTATGGGCTTTTTCTACTAATATCTTTTGTAAAAATAATGGTTGTGTGTAGTAATTTTGTCTTTTTTACTCCATTTAGGTCATATTGTAACTAATCTTAACTTTGAGTGCACAACATTATCATCTAAATACTCAAGGTAATTTCTATTAATACAAAGTTTTGTTTTTGATATTTTTTTATGTGTTATAATGATTGCGTTTTGTATCAGAATGGAAATGAGAACATATAAAAGTGTCCGTAGTGTGGTTTATCCCGTTACAAGCATAAAGGGGCTTGGATGTTAAAGAGCCCCTATTATCATCTAGTGGTATCTCTAATAATACCTAGATTCAAGAGTTTAATTGTTTTCTATAAATAAAGATGCGTCAAATTTGAGATGACATACAAATAGTTAGAGAAAAGGTCACTTGCTCACAGATCCAGTTGATTCTCTAGAGTGAAAGACTATTAATAGGTTGCATAAGACATTTGGAGATGAAAATCATAATTTAAGTCTCGAACTGTGTATGGATAGAATGAACTCATTCAACAGTATTTGTTCTCAATATAGTACATGGCCGATTATCTTAGTTATCTATATAATTGGCCTTATTGGTTGTGCATAAAGCCTAAGTACATTATGCTTTTACTTCTAATCTCTAATCCTAAAAAACCTGGAAATCACATAAATATATCTTGTACCTCTCGTTGAGATTTGAGAAAGATGAGAGAAAAAGGAATTTTTCTATTCAATGAACATGTTAATGAGGTATTCACATTGCGAGCAATGCTTTTATTCACCACTAGCACTTTTTCTGCATATTGAATCTCATCAAGGTATAAAGGGAAGAAAGCAACTCCTTAATGTATTGATGACATAGTATCCATGTGGATTCCTAAGCGCAAACATGTATTCATGCACCATCAAAAGTTCCTCCCACATGATCACCACTTTCGTAAGAAGAAGGCATGCCACGAGGAGGTTGAAGATCGTGTAGTGCGTCGACTGTTAACCGGTTATGAGGTTTACGAGCAGGTCAAGGGTGTTGAAATTGTATTTGGTAAAACAGGGATAGGGTCAAGGGGTAAAGACCAACAATGGAAGAAAGATTCAATCTTTTAGAAGCTTCCATATTAGAGAGAACTACGTATTGGACATGGCCTCGACGTTATGCATACAAAGAAAAATCTATGTGATGCCATACTCAAGAGACTCATGAACATTTTGGGTAAGACAAAAGATTTTAAGGTTGTTCGACATTACTTTGAATGTAAAAGTCTTCAACTAGAGTTATTGTGACGACAAGTTAAGGGGAGTAAGAAAGAAATAGAGCCTAAAAAGATGGTGGTAGTAACAAAGGAAAGGGAAAACAAGATGTTGCAGGGAAAAAGTAGATGATTAAAGATGTTGAGAAGAGTTATTTGTCTCCAGTTTGCTACACATAGTCCAAGGAAGAAAAACAGGTCTTTTACGTGTCTTTGTATGGCATAAATGTTTTGTCAGAGTACTCATCCAACATAAAAAGAATTGTGTCCTTAAATGGTGTATTGAAGTTGGAAAGCGTGAAGTCTCACGCTTGTCATGTTATGATTAAAGTGTTTTTACCAATTGCAATTTGTGAGATACTGCCAAAACATGTGTGATATGCAATTATCTAACTATATTCGTTCTTCAACACAATATGTAGTAAATTACTTGACTCCTTGAAACTTAATTGTAACATATTCAAAATTCTTAATTTTAATCTTCTGATTAATTATTCCAAATATTCGATTTAAATTCCAAATTCTTTGGTTGTCCTATTCAAACCATTTTTAATTTCTTTTTTGATTTTGTAATTTCTTCCAAATATTAAACTTAAAATTTCTTTAAAATTACTTTTACTAAACACTTAAATATTAATTTATTACTTTATATTATGAAAAATAAATTTTTATTAATATATTTACGATATTGTTAAAATATTATGTTTGAATTTTCTTTTGTTACACTAACTTTACCACTTAATATTTTAACCTTATAACTTTAATTTAATTATTTTATACCTAAAAATTATTCATATTTTATTATTATCCTTAATTATTGTTTTAAGAAATTTTTTAAGTAAACTAATCATTTCAAAATAAAACATTAATCAAACCTATCCATTATTGTAAAAGCACATTCACTTGCACAAACTAGAAAAAAAATGCATGAACCAAAAGCCCTCCTATTTAACTCCATAATGTTCATCACTTACACAAGATATTATTATTTTCTTACACAAGCTAACTTTCTTTTTCACTCTAATCTTACATATCTCATAAACATCACTTACACACTCTTCTACTTCTCCTTACATAAGTAAACTCTTACACACTCAACTTGCAGGTACTTCCATTAGCTCGAAAATTATTCCAAAACCCATTGAAACCCCCTAGTCATGTGATTACTACCACCATCATCATCTCAAAACTTTCCAACATTTTTTTTCTTATATCTTCGGTTTATTAAAATTTCACTAACTTACCTTTATTATTTAATTGAAGAAATAAATGAAGATGGAACATAGACTTTTTATTTTTTAAGGCTCAAGTATTATTATTATGGGAGCTTGAATTATCATTCTTGAAGCTTAGAGATTTTTATTTTGGAGCAATTTTCTTCTTTTGAAGCCTATCTTCTTTATTATTCTTGCTTTGTCTTTGTTCATCCTTGGTGAACCATGAGACACATTTCTTAACTTTTTTATTATGTAAACTTTATATTTATGTTTACTTAATGATAATGAAAAGCTTGAAAATAAGTTTATTTAAGTTATTTAAGCTTACAGTTTTTTAAAGTATTAATATCATATTTTATGTTAAAAATAATAACAAGGAGTTAATGTTAATTCTTAAACTCATGTACATAAATATACAACTTTTATTATGTTTCGTATATTTCGTTAACTTTGGATTTTTAAGTTTTGCCATCTTTTTAGTTTATGTATAAAAAAAATAAATTAAAAGCTAAAAACTTAAAAAACATAACCTTCATCAACCAATCCTAACCTCCACCCCCTCAAACACAATTTTTTTTTGTTTTTCTGAAGGTTTGGCATCCAAAGAATCTATTTCCTCTAACTTTGCACTTAAATTATCGTTATTTTGAGACTTATGCTCCATTAGGAATGAAATTTTATTGAAATTGATTGCGATTTTATAATAAAGTGAGAAATTTTGGTAGCTTTTTAGTTTTGATTGTAAATTTTATTAGAATATTAGAATTATTTAGAATATTTTAGAATATCTTAGAATAATATCTCTTTGATTTCTTGCATTATTTTGTATAATCTTTGTGATTATGTAGAATATTAGGAAATATTCAATTTCCTAAAATATAGTGACAATCTTGTATATATTGACATTAACATTAATGAGAAAGGCAACCCGAGTCATTTTTACATGGTATCAGAAGCTTCGTTTTTTTTATCCCCACTAATTTTTTTTTCTTTCTCTTTATTCTTTCTCTCCCATGGCCTCTCCTACCACAACCAAAGGCTCGTTTTCTGAAAATTCCGTTCATTTTAACAATCACGGCTCTTCCCACCACCGTGGTGACCACCGCCACACTCGTCATGGTGGCCTGATCCACCGTGGCAGCCACCATGGCTCCGCCATTGATTCTGCTCCCTGGCAACCGCAGCAACATAGGCCAAAGTCTTCTACTTCTTTTCGGCCCAGCAGCTACTACTCAGGCCCATCTTCTTTTCCTTCTCCTAATTGGCATAATTGGGCCAGCCACAATTAGGCCCAACCTGCTGTCCCTTTTCCCCCTACATCTTGGGCTCCTCCTCATGCTTACAATAATGGGTATTCTGATGGTCTTCTTGGCCCACGATCGGCGCAAAGTTATCACACCGGGACTAATACTTCTATGAATTATATTTCTACTCCGGATGAGCAATTTTATATGGATACCGGTGCCACATCTCACATGACTCGCTCTCAATGTACTTTACTTCCTTATTTTCCTTTAAAGCATCAATTCAATAATGCTATTGTTGTTGGTAATGGTAATTTAATTCCAGTTCTTGGTCACGGGCATATTTCCTTTCCATCTTCCCAAAAATCCCTTACCCTCAAAAATGTCTTACATGCACATAAACTTATTAAAAACCTTATTTCCGTTCGTAAATTCACTCAGGATAATATGGTTTCCGTTGAATTTTATCCTTTTGGGTTTTCTGTAAAGGATTTGGCCACGGGGAACATCGTTTTGAGATCTAATAGCACAGGTGATCTTTATCCTTTTCCTTCTACTCATGGAGCTTCTCCTTCATCTTCCACATCATCGGCCTTTTCAGCTATTTCTTCTAGTATTTGGCATTCCCGTTTAGGACATCTGGGGAATGCGATTTTAAGTTCCTTGTCTTCTTCCCGTTTAATTCAATGTAATAAAAATTCTCATTTTGTTTGTCATTCTTGTCCTTTAGGGAAACACATTCAATTACCTTTTGTTAATTCTATGTCTATGAGTACTAAACCATTTGATATTATTCATAGTGATTTGTGGACATCTCCTATTTCTAGTCCATCGGGTTATAAATACAATGTTCTTTTTCTTGATCATTATACTAATTTTTTGTGGACTTTTCCTTTATTTCGCAAATCTCAAGTTTATGATGTATTTGTGAATTTTAATGCTTTTGTTAACACCCAATTTGAGCTTAACATCAAATCTTTCCAATGCGATAACGGGGGTGAATTTGACAATAATATGTTTCGTCAATTTTGTACTAGTCGAGGCATTTCACTTCGTTTTTCTTGTCCTTACACATCATCTCAAAATGGCAAATCCGAACGAAAAATTCAATCCATAAATAACATAATTCGCACTCTTTTGTGTCATGCCTCTCTTCCTCCGTCTTTTTGGCCTCACGCCTTAAACACGGCCACTTATCTCCTTAATATTCTTCCTTCTAAACTTCTTGGTAATCTCACTCCCACTCATGTTTTATACCGCAAGTCTCCTACATATACTCATCTACGGGTTTTTGGGTGTTTATGTTTTCCTCTATTTCCCTCTACCACTATCCACAAGCTACAACCACGTTCCGCTCCATGTGTATTTTTAGGATATCCATCTTCTCATAGGGGTTACAAGTGCTATGATCTCTCATCTCGTAAAATCATTATATCTCGGCATGTTCTCTTTGATGAGGCCACTTTTCCTTTTGCTCAAACACCTTCCTCATCTTCTCCAAACTACCAATTTTTAGATGCTAATATTCCCCTTCATTTGCTCAAAACAGCCCATACACCACCTTCTGGGCCTACTTCTTCTCTGAGCCCAACTCCTAATCCCCCCTCCCTTTGCCAACCTACTGCCACTGGGCCTCTTTTTATATCCGACCCAACTCATCTATCTCCCTCCCCTACTGGGCCTGCCTCACGCAGCCCAGTACCCCTCCAATCCCCTCTTCTCTCTTCCTCCCCTACTAGGCCTCCTTCTATCCGTGCAACCCAACAGCACCCAGCCCCCCCACCAGCCCAGCCCCTATCCCGTCTTCTCCCTCTTCCCCACCCTTAACTGGGCCTGCCTCACGCAGCCCAGTCCACACACCTCCTCCTTCCTCCCCTTCCCTATTGGGCCTGCCTCACGCAGTCCAATCAACCCCCTTCCTCTTTCCTCACCAACCGGTATCACTACGCGGAGTAAACATGGTATTTTTAAACTCAATCCCAAATACTACTCTCAAGCTTTATCTGTTTCTTTTTCACCTTTACCTAAATCTCCTCTTCATGCCCTTCGTGACCCAAACTGGAAGTTAGCCATGAAAGAAGAATTTGATGCCTTAATTGAAAATCATACTTGGGATTTGGTGCCGCGTCCTCCTAGTGCTAATATCATTCGGTCTTTGTGGGTATTTCGTGTCAAGACCAAGTCCGATGGCTCTTTTGAGCGCTATAAAGCGCGTCTTGTGGGTGATGGTAAATCTCAAAGGGAAGGCATCGATTGTGATGAAACTTTTAGTCCGGTTGTGAAACCTGCTTCTATTTGCATTGTTTTAAGTATTGCTCTTTCCCGATCTTGGTCTATTCATCAGCTTGATGTTAAGAATGCTTTTTTACATGGTCATTTAACTGAGACTGTTTACATGCATCAGCCTATGGGTTTTCGTGATTCTACTCGTCCTGATCATGTTTGTCTTCTTCGTAAGTCTCTTTATGGTCTCAAACAGGCTCCTCGTGCTTGGTATCACCGGTTTGCTACTTTTGCAACTACTATTGGCTTTTCTAACAGCATTTCTGATAATTCCTTGTTTGTTTATTGTCATGGCTCTGATATTGCTTATCTGCTATTATATGTGGATGATATTATTCTCACAGCTTCCTCAAATTCTCTTCGTGAGTCCATTATGTCCAAACTTAGCTCTGAATTTGCAATGAAGGATTTGGGTCCTCTTAATTATTTCTTGGGTATTGCTGTTACTCGTACTTCTACAGGCCTCTTTCTCTCTCAACAAAGGTATGCCTCTGAAATTCTTGAAAAGGCTGGCATGTCTCAATGTAATTCTGTTGCTACTCCTGTTGCTACCTCTGGCAAACTTTGTGCTAATGCTGGTTCTCCTTGTGAAGATCCTACCTTGTATCGTAGCCTAGCTGGTGCTTTACAGTATCTTACTTTCACTCGCCCAGATATTTCATATGCTGTGCAGCAAGTTTGCCTCTATATGCATGATCCTCGCATTGAACATATGGCTGCTATTCACCGCATTCTTCGCTATGTCAAGGGTACTCTTCCATATGGTCTGCAGTTACATCGTTCTAATATTTCAACTCTTTTGTCCTATACCGATGCTGATTGGGGTGGCTGTCTTGACACTCGCCGCTCAACTTCTGGTTACTGTGTTTTTCTAGGTGATAACTTAATTTCTTGGTCAGCTAAACGACAACCTACTGTTTCCAAATCCAGTGCTGAAGCTGAATATCGTGGTGTTGCTAATGTTGTTTCTGAAACTTGCTGGATTCGCAATTTACTTCTTAAGCTGCACTGTCCTATTAACACAGCTACCCTTGTCTATTGCGACAATATTAGTGCCGTTTATTTAGCTGGTAATCCGGTCCATCATCAGCGCACTAAGCATATTGAGATCGACATTCATTTTGCTCGAGAAAAAGTTAAACGTGGTGATGTTTGGGTACTTCATGTTCCTTCTCGTTATCAGATTGCTGACATTTTCACCAAAGGCCTTCCTCAAGTATTATTTGATGATTTTCGTTCCAGTCTCAGCGTCTTCAAACCGCCCGATTCGACTGCGGGGGTGTATTAGAATATTAGAATTATTTAGAATATTTTAGAATATCTTAGAATAATATCTCTTTGATTTCTTGCATTATTTTGTATAATCTTTGTGATTATGTAGAATATTAGGAAATATTCAATTTTCTAAAATATAGTGACAATCTTGTATATATTGACATTAACATTAATGAGAAAGGCAACCCGAGTCATTCTTACAAATTTCTTGTGGCGAATTTCAGAGCAAAATTATTAATAATAAAAGGGAACTTGTTAAGAAAATTTCAGAGCAAAATTTCAGGGCAAAATTATTGATGATAATCGACCTAAAGTGAAACTTTTAGAACGCAGTAAAGGGAACTTATTAAGAAGTCTATAATGATCGTGGGAGTTAAAGTGATGGACGAAAGAATTGTACTTAGCTTATTTAGTGGCTAAAGCATCATACAAGTGATTGGCAAAAGTGAACATATTAGAACTCATAAAGTGATGCAACTTTCAAATTGAAAAGTGATTGGCAGACCTAAAGTGAACTTATTAAATTAAAATTTCAGTACTGGTTGTTTTTTGTATTCTTTGAAGAAAAGATTAAAGCGGAATTAAATCTTAGTTTAGAGATCGAATACTGTGCTTGTATGGAAAATGAAATGAACAATACAACTTTGATTTATACAGAAACATTCAAACACTAATCTAGGAAATAAAATAATTACCTAAATGCTATGGACGAATTTAGTTAAATGCTTCTTCAGTACTTTGGGGTATAGGACTCGAATACAAGGAGGCATTAAAAGCAACAGTAGACTGGGATAGATTATCAACATTACCCCGATTGATGGTATATCGAGAACGTTGTGCTTCAAACTCAGGGTCATATCTCCTTGGTGGAATACCCCTCGTACTCCTTAGGGAAACTCATATCTACGAGCTACTCAACACTAGGAACAACATCATTAGCAATATCAAGCAAAGGTTCAGGAGTTACCTCTTGTTCGGATTGCTCCCCGGATGCTTCAGACAGGATAGGAGTAGTCTGAGAAGGAGGATATATTATATCTTCAGTGGCAACAGCTGTGGGATTACCTACTTGCTCTGTAGGGTCATGACCAATTATGGGATTTGCACTGATAACAATAGAATATGTTAGCCAGCTTAACTCATCACCACTCACAGTTTACCCCTGAGAACTAAGTTGGGAGTAGTAGTATGAACTCTCATAGAAGTCACAGTCCATGGTGGTATAGAGTTTGTCGTGGATTGGATCAAAACATCGATAGCCTTTCTGATTTACCCTATACCCAAAGAACACACCCTTAACAACACGAGATTCAATTTTGTTCTGAGCTTGTTTGGGAAGGTGAACGAATACAACACAACCAAATACTCGAGGGGGTAAGGAATGAGAAGATGGAATAGTAGTATGGGTTTGAAGTGTTTCCAAGGGACTTTTGAAGTGGAGAACTTTAGTGGGAAGGCGATTAGTCAGTTAAGTGGTAGTAGCAACTACTTCTGGCCAAAATCGAGCTGGGACATGAGCTTCAAATATAAGTGCTCGGGTTATATCAAGGAATATGCAGTTTTTTCGCTCAGCAACCCCGTTCTATTGTGGAGTGTTTTGGGCAAGTGGTCTGATGACTTAATCCATGAGATGAGATGAAGTTTTTCATGTCCAAGTTTATGTATTCCCGCCCCCCATTGTCCAACCTGAGAATTTGAGGTTGGGCTTGGAATGGAATTATGAGCATGTTATAAAATTTCACCAAAACATCAAAGACCTCAGATTTATGTTTCATGAAGTATACCCAACTCATGCGAATACAATCATCCACAAACCAAACAAAGTACGAAAGCCCTTGTGTATTAGATTCAGGAGCTGGACCCCAAACATCATAATGGATCAAAGCAAACAGTTTTATACTATGGGTCAGACTCGGAAAATAAGTGTGCCTATGACTCTTTTCTAGGACACATGCTTCACAATCGAGGGGTGCATTACAATTATTAAGAGATGGAAAAAGACGTTTTAAATACCCTAGTGAAGGATGATCCAGACGCATATGCCACATCCACATTTGATGATCAGGTGACCCATGAGCAAGCTAAGTTTGACCCTTTTGAGTCGCTTCATCTACATATTACAAGCCTCCCTTTTCAATACCACGTCCAATGATCTTCCCTGTCTGAGCATCCTACACAACACAATCAGTAGAAGATAAAAGAACAGTGTAATTAAGCTCTTTAGTCAACTGACTAATAGACAACAATTTATGAGATAAATTATGTGTTAAAAGATAATTTTTGAGGTGAGATATGTTGAACACCGCTCTTATCCATGTTTACATGAGGTGATATTTATTATCTTACGTTTTGGGCTTTATTGTTTAATTATTTTGGGCTTTATTAGTGACCTCTTACGAAACGAGGTCATATAAACAAATAAACACTCAAAACCATGTATTAAAACGTGCATGTACACAAACATCATTTCATATTATTAATACACATCCATCCTCAACAATTTTTCAATGGTTCAATGATTTAAACCCATTGTACTACATGTTCCATAAATAAGTAGGAACTTAAAAGCCAAATTTGAACTGTTTAGGCATCCCTAAAAGAAAAATCAACTATGCCAATGCTTCTGAAAGTTACAAATACCTTGAGTATTAACTTTTATGAATTTTAATGACTGCTAACTATTTTTAATTATTTTAGATATTTATCGATTTTTATTACACATCAGGTCCTGAAACCAATAAAGTACGTTACGCATCTTCTAAGGCAGAAAATTTCTGCCTAAACTATATTTTTAATGTCCCATTTCATTTTAATGATTTACAATTCCATAAAAAAAACCATTCACACTTAATATCATATTATTTCCAATATCTCAATTTCATTTCCAGTTAACATAGTTTTGTTAACAATATAACGACCTTGAACTTGGCAATCTCGACAACCACGCACAACTACTAATCCACATGGCAAAAGTCAACAATATGATTCATTGAAGTACATAACAATAACATAAAGTTTCCAAATTTATGGTAAAGGATTTATGTATGCCAGCTTGTCTTAACCTAGAAGTTTGGTCACAAATTAATGAACATCCAACTCACTATACTGAATCTAAGGGTTACTACATCAATAAGGATACATATATTAGGTGACAATGACAAGTAGGAAGTAGAAGTATCAGACGTTTTGAATATGTTCAATATTTTTATCGTATAGAGCCTTCAAAAATTAAGGATTTTAATATTAAATTACATAGTATATATAAGTATACAAAGATAAAAATTTGTTAGAAAGTATCATAATTCTTAAAATTGCACAAAAATTCTAAATAATTAGTCAATTTTTACTCTGTCTCTAATTTCAAATTAGTTGGTACATAACGCGTATTTAGTAATTTTATGTGTTTGGGTATGGCATTCATGTCACCTATTAATGAACTAGAAACAAAATGCTACCATCAAGTATTCATGGTGAATGATAGATTATGAATTGTATGATGATCTTATTTAAGTTGTACTTAATTAGGTGAATGAATAATATATTGAATTTAATTATAAAAAAATAAGATATTAATTTGATCCTCTACTACTTGCATTGTATTTGTTTTTCCAAGATTATATATTGATCAAATTATAAAAATTGAGTTATGTAATAATATGAAGATTAAATGAGAATTGATTTTCTTGTAATTTATATATAATATAAGAATAAAAGAATGGTATTGGGTGGATAGTTAGATAGTAAACAATGCTTCTTATTACCATATGATTTTGTGATTACTCTACTGATTTGTGACAAATTGACTTATTAATTTGAAAAGAGTTTGGTGTTTGAGGCTAACTGGTGTAATGGATATACATGTCGGTTTTCCTAATGAGAACTAGTTTTTCAGAAGCAATTTTAAGGACAAGATCACAGTAGATGTTTTAAAGTAAATATAAAACACAAAATAAAAAAATATAAAAGAGAAATCAAGTAAAGAATTATAAAACCAATGCACAAAACATGAAATATGAAAGAAATCATAGAATCATAAAATTTGTAAAATTATAAATCATTAGAGTGAATTTAAAACACAAAGCTAGTTTTCCTTAGTGGCTCTTTTTTATATTAATTGGCAACTAAATCTTAGATTCATCATTATAAGAAACTTATAAAAGAAAGAAAAACAATGGAGAAGAGATACCTAGGGTCACTGTAACACCCGAATTTCGAAATTCGGGTGTTACAGTCACTTTAAATATGATTAGGTTTTCTTGAAGTTTTTCAAACATCCAACTCGACTATCTACGCTTTCTTAATAAAATCTATACTTATGTGATGTAATAGATATATTCAATATAAGATAATATTTTATCCGAAAACATAAGATTTATCTTCTCTTAGAATGGGCTTAAATGAGTGTCCTATCTACTTGTTTAAGCATTGAAGAATAAAAATTACTAAAACACAAAAGAAAGCTAAAAATTGTGCTTGTTCGCGCGTTTGAACACCAACTACTTATTTGATCGTGATACTACTTTAATATACGAGATTTTCTGACGTCATTAATTAATATTTTAATAACTTTTAGGTATTTTATAGTTATATTAAATTAATTTTGAAATAGTTTTAATAAATTCCGTTCATATATGAATTTAAATATTAACATATATTTATATTAAAAATTTAATTACGATTTATAAATAAAGAGGTTCGAATCAAAATAATTATTTTATTAAAATGTGTGAGCACACGAAGGTGAGTTTCTTAGTTGGACCTCGCAAGAAGATGAAACTAGGTAAATAAATAGATAAATAAGTATATAAATAATTTAAAAGGATGGGTTAGGGTTGTGAGTACTCCTTCCCTCACTCAAAACACGCCTCCCCTTTCCCTCTCCTTTCCTCTTACCTTCTCTTATCCTTTCACTGCGGCACACCACCACCACCAGCCACATATTCTTCCTCCACCGGTGAGCAGCCACCGTAGCAGCATCCCCGCCTTCCTCCTTCACGGCACCCAGCAGCAGTGGCTGCTTTGTTCTCTTCCTCCCCCTACAACAGCGTGAGTCTCCAAGCAGCCGTAACCACCTTCGTGGTGGTTTTCCCGGCAGCAGCAGCCCAACACCACCATACCAACTCCTCCCTTCTTCACCCTTCTCTTGTTTCATCTTAGTAAGCCATCTCTTTTATTCCTAGTTTTAATTGGAGTTTTATTAAGTGTATAGAATTTGATGTTGGTTTTGTGTTAATTTCATTGAATCTTTTTGTGGGTAAGAATTTGATTGATGAATTAAACATGTTTATGACTTAGGGTTTGAAGTGTGATTTGAAATTATGGGTTGTGTGTTGATTTTGTATTAGTTTCTGTGAATCTTATTATGCGTTTTATACTATATTTTGGTGATGATTGATTAAATAACTTTAAAAGTTGTTTTAAGATTTGGTCGATTGGTTATTGTTGTGAATAATTAGTAATGGTGATGATGTTAGTTGACTATGAAAGTGATTTTGATTGATTAAATTGGGAATAATAGTTACTAATTGTTGTGGTTTGAATGTTGTGAATTACAAATACCCTTATAAGGTTGTTATTGAAGTTATAGATACATGATATTAGTAAGCCAATTATGGTCGATGGTTGCTAAAATTATTTGTCGTGTTGGTTTGACTATAGTTCTTAATAGCTTTGGAGATTGTAACAAATAGTATCCTGATACAATAACTCTAAGATTTTCCTTATCGTTATATTAATGTTATATTAAAATTGTAAGATTTAGTTGTGATTAGTTATTTTTGGGTAACGTGAGCCGATATGTTCAAAATTAGTTAATGTAAAGAAACGATTCACACATACCTCTACTTTAAATTGATGGAAAGACTTATGTTGTGTTGAGTTGATGATTTTGACTTGTATTGAATAAGTTGTGTATGTGCTAGAGTAATCGGAAACTCATGTTGAATGGGTGATAGCGGTTACTTTGGTATTTAGTTTGATATGGCAAAGTAGTTAAGGGAACTTATTAGTTCTACTCATAACTTATATAGGTGCCCATTTCGTAAGAGGAAAGTAGAGCCTTAGTTGGGTGATTTTGTGACTTTTGATCGTGCAGTGACTCTTACAGGTACGTATACGCAGTAACTAACCCTTATATGCAATTTGCTTTAAGACATAATTGTTTATGGTGATAATATACATTACATTGAAACTATGAGATACTAGTGAGTACACTTTATATGAAGTGCTATCGATTATGAAATCCTTGCGCTTAGAATAGCTATAGAGAATGAGAGTGTTAGTAGGAAGCGAGGACCACTCCTTTATTTATCTAAGAATTGGATTATGCCTTACTTGGAGTTAGAATGACTCCTTTAGAGGTGAATTTCATATTTTGTTGAGTGGCTCAGTGGGTTTTGGCGTGCTGCAATCCCAGGGCGCTCATTAACAATTGAAAGTAGAAGTTATTCCCATCAGATAAAGTATTAGATTATAATTAGCTGGCGTGACTCAACTAGATTATGTCTGGTTGATTTAGTAGTCCCCTAGGCGAGGTTCGACGGGACCACCGTAAAGGAGGTATGAGCATGCTTGGATCACTGGGCGCCGGGTGGCCGATACCGCCCCTTGACCAAGGTGTTACCATACGGGCCTTGCAAACCCCAATATGGTGCCCTCTTCACTGGTTTAGTACCCCAATTTGTTAGTTTTTCCCGAAGGTAGGACCCGAGAGGGTCAGCTGGAGTAGGCATGAGCTCATACATTGCCATGGGTGCCGGGTGGCCGATAACGCCCTTAGCCGTTTCACTATGCCAGGAAGTAGAGAAAAAATCTACTGATGGAAAGTTATTCAGTAATAGAAAGTTTATTCATTAAACGAAAGTTATATAATGATAGAAGGTTCATTCTTTGGTAGAAAGCTTACACATTGATAGAACGTTTACTCATTGATAGAACATCTACTTATTGATTGAATAGTTTATGCTAGTGAGAAGTGTGCCTAAGTTAAGTTACCTCAAGGGTATTACAGACTATGATCACACTTACCTTAAGATAAACAAGCTCTATAAGGTCATGTGTTAGGTATTCTATTAATGCCTTGGTCGAGTTGATACTATACGTGTTTTGCAAGAGTTTATATTTGAAAAGAGGAGCATGAAGGCCTGCATTCTACCCAAGGATGCATGGTTCGGGTTGGAAAGCACGTAATGAAATTAAGAAGTAGAAGTGGCCAATAAACGGTTACTATCTGTGCTTGCGTCTTATGAAATCATCTTATGCTGTTTTATAATATAATGATATCTAGTAGTTAGCCTTATTATATTTGATGCTAGTTACTAACGTGTACGTGTTTGTGTTTATGTTTGATTGTTGATGACTTTTTATGATTGTCCTGCTATGACACATTGGCCTTTGGTCTAATGTCGAGCAGCAGGAGGATTATAGGCAGGCATAGCAGGTATTGGAGCTTCTTTTGCATTGCATTGCATTGAGGGAGAGTGATGAGGGCGAAGTATAACCTGTGTCATACCGCTATCTTTCGATTTTGTAGCTCTTGTTATCTTTTGTAAACTTTGGTTGTATGTGTTTTGTTATGAGGCCTGGTGTCCTCCCTTGTATATTTGTATTTTCGCTGCGTAGGTTATAACTCTGTATGGTTTTAATGAGTTAAGTCTTTTTAAACGCAAACGTCGACACTAGAACCACGATCCATGCTTGGCATGTTGATTTAAGAAGCTGGCGACGAATCATTCCACAGTGGTGTAAGATTTTAAAGGCAATGATGCCGTAGATTAATTTAATGTTTTATTGTGCTGATTGCGCTCTACCACATGTGCGATTTTTAAAAGAGATGTTGCCGAAATTTCCACCCACCCTTTTAAAGTTAATGTTTGACGTTTATCTAAATTCTTTTCTTTTTCTTTTATGTAGCACCCGAATTTCCTCCCGTCCTTTACGGTTTTGGTTTCAGGGGTGTTACATTTAACCCCTTTGATGTGACTCTAACTGAAAACCATCAACCCTCAACCTTACCATCATGCTAGATTCAAGGAAATTTGCAATATTAACGTACTAGTATGAATAACTATGTTTTGTCTAGGAGAAGAACAATAGGCACTATAAAATAGTCAGCGGCTAAGAAGTCAATTGCTTACAAGTAGGGAAATAGGATTTGGCGACTAATTGGGACAAAACACCCGGATTGTGTTGAAAGCAATTGGCGAAAACAATTGAGTCCCTAACAAGTCGCCAATACGCTCATGCACCATACCGGTGAAAATAACTGCAATTTATTCTGCTGTGCTAAAGTACTACTTTCACCAGGTAATATATTTATAACAGGAGCAGTAATCTCGATACATAATTAACATTTAATAATAATGTTTGATACAAAAATATAGCAGAAGTCTCAAAATGTCGAATTGTTAAAAACTTCAAATCATAAAAACAGAAACTGTTTAAAACAAAAGTAAAATATTATATCTGATAAAAAATATTATTTGCTCAAAATGAAAAAATAATACATCATCATCAAGTCATTAATAAAGGTACAAAAAGGAGCCAAGTTCTCGATAAATAGTAAATGCTGCGGCCTGGATCGATAGCTGAAACTAAATCCTGCAAAATACTGTCATCCATGATACGGATGACAGCCGATTGAATCGGTTAGCGCTTAACACCAAACATGACATCCTATCCAGCTCAAAATACAAAAATTATACGCTACATTTACGAAATAATAATTTAAGTACGAACTTATAATTAATTGACACCACTGTATACTTTTACTAGATTCTTTTACAGTTCCATACTTTTAAGTTATTAAGATACCGTTCTCAATCTTGACAGAAGTACGTTACTGCCACTTATACAATTCAATAATCTTAACACTTAAGTAAGTTCATTTTGTTAATACTCGTAACCGAACCATGCTTCATAGGATCAACACTAATCAAGTTCATCATTGATCAATAAGCACAACAATATGACACGTGATATATGTAAGGGTCTGGTTAGGTGAGCACCGTAGTGCTAAACCCTAACTGTGGTGGGAGTCGTCATCCCTCCAATACAATTTATGTTCGAGCTCTACAGGATAGGTAGTTAACCCCCTGTCTTACACAGCATTTTACGCGCCGGCTAACACGGGCGCCGGGATTTTACATGCTGGTCCATGGTTCCACATTACCTTACTATCAGGGTCATTCAATCAATACTCATTTACACAAGTACATTACATTTTTATTTGACTTTGAATTTGAATTTGACCAACTTAGGTGCTAACTTTATTTATTTAATAAAATTGTTAATCATATCGTTAAATTTACCTTTATGTCTTTATACATATATTCTAAATTTTTACACATTAAATTTTATTTATAACTTTATTTTTAGTAGTTCACTAAATTCATACTAATAATTTAATATTCTATTAAAAGTCTCCAAATTAATATTTTTCACATGTAACTACTAAAATCTATTTCTTTTGAAATAAGTTCCCAAAATCAACATTTCTAACTTTAAAACAAATAAAACTTTATTCTCTTTACAAAATCAATACTTCTAGTTATAAAACTAGTACAAACTTGTATTTTCAAAAGATATTTCTTATTATAAATCAAGGAAAACTTTTATCTTTTAATATTTTCCTAAAATCGAAATTTCACGCATAATTTATAAAGGCAAATTTATTAAAAACACTTTTACATTTTTTTACCTAACTTGTGATCAAATCATCAACTAAAGAAATATTTTATACAAACTAGTGATTTAATATCACAAAAGTTACTTTTATTATAAAATTTCACACATTGAAAAAAACACTTTAATATAAAATGACTTATAAAAATTTCTCGAAAATATCTTTTAAATTGTAATTTTATATCACAAAAATAACTTGTAATAATATAAAATTTCACACATTGAAACATTTGATGATGGAGGTGAAAATGATCTCATGGCAAAGAGGGTATTTATAATGGGTTTTAGGCAATTTCTAGTTCATAAAATTATATGAAAAAGAATATATGTAAGGAGTATGGATGAAGGTTAACTTGTGTAAGTGATTTGGAGTGTGTAAGTGAATGTGTAAGAGATTGGAGTGTAGAAGAAAGTTAACTTGTGTAAGTAATGAATATCATGGGTTAAATAGAAAGAATTTTGGTTCATTAAATCTTTGTTCTAGTAATTATAAGTGAACATACTTTACAATAATGGGTAAGTTTGATCATGAAAATGTGATAGTTGACATAGAAACTTTTACTTAAAATTATACTTAAAGTTAATAATAACAATGCGGCTCATTTTTAGGAATAAAATAATTAATCAAAGTTATAAGGTCAAAATAATAAGTAGTAATATTAGTTTAGGGAAAAAAAATAAACGTAACGTTTTACAAAACCGTAAATATAATAATCAAAATTTTACTTTTCGTATTATAAAATAAAAAAATAATGTTTTAGTGCATACAAAAAAATTTAAAACAAAATAATATTTTCAAGTTTAATATTTGGAAGAAATTACAAAATCGGTTAAAGACTTAGGAATTAAAAATAATTGAAACGGACAACCAAAGGATTAAGAAATTGAATCGAAAATTCGAAATAATTAATCGAAAAATTAAGATTAATAATTTTGAGTCTGTTACAACGACATCTCTAATTTTAATAAATTCTCCACAAAACCCTTTTGCATCAAATGTTCCCTAACTTCATTCGGGTTTTTATAGACAAGATTTTTTCATTTCATAAATATATTCCAAGTTCTCCTGAGTCGTTCTTGACTCCTCTTACCTTCTACTATGATGCTCTCTATACATCTCACAGGGGCGTTAAAAGTTTTTCTCTACACATTTCCAAACCACCTCAATCTATTTTTACGCATTTTTTCGGAATTTTCTTTTATAACTACCATAAATCCAAAATATTATTGTGTTTATTTCGTTGAAGTCGGTGGAATCATATCTTTAAAGCACATGCAAATTTGGTCAGTATAAATTGCCATTTTGCATGAAAATCTTAAATAATTATTCAATGAAAAAGGGTAAGGATTTTTAAAATCAACAAAACATATTAAAAAATGTATGTATTCTTTGAGTGGATATAAAGTTCATAATTGTTCATTTGTAGATGTACAAGATTGGGGACCGATACAATTCGAATGTTTTTCTTACCTGCATTTAACTACCTCTAGAACTCATCTTCATCTTCCATTGAAATTAGGTGTTAAGTTTTTTTTTTTCTTTTCGTCTAGTAAAAGCTTTATCATTTTTTTGTTTTGTAGTTGATGAATTAATACTTTCTTAGCCTCTTCAAGTTTGTTATTGAAAGTGACATCAAAACACGCACTTTCTACATCAAACTCAATAAAAAAATTAAGTAGTACATCTAAAATTTTGCATTAAATGGTAATCTATTTTGGCTTTTTCTAACCGCTAAATGTTTTTGTTCTCTTAAACATATTATTTGTGATATTTAAATTTTTTTAGTCAAATATTATGACTAGTTTTACATGCGGGGCGACTTATTAGGTCAGACTGAGTTTTAATGAAAATGGCTTGAATAATAGATTTTAAAAGCAAATTATGAGAAATTTTATAACTCAAATATTAATCAAAGAACTACGATTAGGAGATCAAGTATCTTCTCTTGAGACTAAAAGGAATTTCTAAAGCTACTGAGCTAACTGGAATGGTTAGGAGATAGTGTAGCACTTTGTTGCCAATACTCGAATACATAAATGTCAAAGTTGATGTTAATCTCTACCTCTTCTAGATATGAGTTTAGTGGCGATTTTTTAGTGAGTACAACAATTATCACTAGTGGAAAAAACGTCATTTGCTGCGGTTTTTTGGCCATTATTTGCTGCGGTTTTTTTGCCATTATTTGCTGCGGTTTTGGCCCCAAACAATAGCGATAGCAGCAAATGGCCTATTTTAAATGCTGCAGTTTAAAACCGCAGCAAAAATTGGCATTATTAGTCTTAATTATTAATCGACAGAGTCATTAAAGTGGAAACACCTTCCCGATAGCCACATCGATCGCCAAAAAACTGGCAGCGTACTGCGACACCTGCCACTTTGGCTTTGAGACTAACATAACTACTTATATTCCTGGTAAATCATTTATTCATTTCTAAATTAGTACTAATTAGATTTTTAATCTAAGATTTCATTAATGTCACGAATATTCTATATTTCATTACTTCCTAATCAATTACTTGAGATAAAAGCACTTTCATTTGCAATCCAGCTAAAACAAATAGTAATCTTTCACAATGATGTAACTGATTGTATGTCCGCCAGTTCCCGTTGATATACCATGGCTGTGATGGAATGGTCATCACTACCATTGTGCTGTTGTTTTGAGCATAAAAAAATAGAATACACATTGCTAATGAGAAGGTCCTTTACTGATTGAAGATGAGGTAAGGTTTTGGTGCATTTAGAGTCAAATGAATTTGAAAGAGTTGTTTGGCTTGTTTCCAGGTACAACTTTGAAGTATATTTCATGATAATCAGACATTAACTTTATCTTTTATTTACACACACATTCTAAAACCTAAGGAAATATAACATGAGTTTTGTTTTATTTATACGTATAAAGAAAGAAAATTATCTGAAAATAAAATCTATAATGTGAAAATGTATACTGCAACAGAAGTAGCTGCAAATGCATCACTGGGTAGTAGGTAGTGTCGTTTTTTCAGATGCATCAAAATATTAATGTTACCACCCCAACTAATCTAATATTTTGTCACCAACTGCATTAGTAGTAGGTTATTTAATTTTCTTGACAGATTTTTTCAATTATAATACAAATCTACACGATTATAAATGTACTATGAAAGAAATGCAAGTATATTATAGCTTTATAATCCTATTATTGGTGGGTAATAACATCCTTAGTATGAAAACTGGCTAGAAGATGAATTTAAAAAGACGAATAATACCTTAATTCGTGAGTTTTGAAGATGAATAAGACCAAATGTCTTTGGTTTCAAACGATTTTGAAGAATGATGAACAGTAGAAGTCGTGGGAGAAGAAGAATAGTCGAGCAGATGATGAACAAGTAGGGGGTTTATGAAAATTCAAAGTTTGAAGTCTGATGATGAAGTTTGATGATGAACAAGAACATACGATGAACCGCTGTTTGAAGTTTGAAGTTTGATGAAGTTTGAAGTTTGAAGTTTGATGAAGAGCAGATGATGAAGTTTGATGATGAACAAGACAGTAGAAGTTTGAAGTTTGAAGTATGGAGAAGATGAACCGCTGTGTTCATTTGTATAATAATGAAACATGAAGGGTTTTCGTATTATGATGAAATTATAAACGTTAAAAAGCTGGGCGCCATTTTAATACATGTTATTTGCTGCGGTCAAAGGGAAAAACAGCAGCAATTGAGTGCGTTATTTTCTGCGGTCACAGGCAAAACCGCAGTAATTAATCATGCAAGTGCTTATTCGCTGCGGTCAAGGTCTAAAACCGCAGCAATTAATAGTTTTTTTTTTTTTGCAATTCTTTTACCTATTTATTGCTGCGTATATACAAAAACTGCAGCAAATGATAAGCAGCAAATACGCTTTTTTCCACTAGTGTATATTCATCTAATAAGTTATCATAGCCAAACCCACCATTCAAATGAGGGGTAGGAACTACACGAGAAGTGGAAGATCGTAACTTTTTACAAACACTCGAATACATCAATCAACTCGCCCAAACTCTTTTACCAAACAATACTCAACAAATTGTAGCTTATATTGAGGATCCGAAATTTTTGCACAAGATATATTCAAGTTGTATTTCTTCTAATTAATATTTGTTAAATTTCTTTAACATTGTACACATAGTAGATGATTAGAGCGCATAAAAACCATTTTTGTTCTAAGTAAATCTTTATGAAGCAATCATACACCCTTCAAATACAATTATGAATTTGCGATTTTAATGATCGAAAACATGCATGTTATATCATAAAAAATGTTCAAAAACTTATGAGCATTAACTAACTTATCCCCATCACTATCAAATGGCACACAATTGTTAACTTTTAGCATTGACTTTTTAGTCGTAATCACTATATTTGTTGGGGTTGACTAGCTACATGAACTAATATGTATGTTTCTATTTACGATTGTAGACTTTTTACCATTGTAGACATTAGCATTGACTTTTGCGATAAAGATATAGCAGCAACAGTAATGTTTATTGGGGCTGACTCGCTACATGAATCAATGCATAAATTCTAATGGTTGTCTGTTTTGTATGTCTTACTCCTATATCTCTTTCCATTCTTCTCCAATTCATCTTCGATCTTTCTCGTCTATTATTTCTAAATAGCTTGAGTTTTAGCTTTCTATCCAGTGTTGTCCATGAGATTTCATGGGCCCTAGGCAAAAAGAAAAAATAGGGCCTTTTTAAAAAAATTCTAAGACGTACTCTTGAGAGACAAAGCAAAGATTTTTATACAAAATTGAATCCCTTGTATAGGATACAAACTAATTGTGCTATAGTTGTTCGGTTCTTGACCTATCAAAAATGAAGAAGCAAAATTATTTTCATTAGGATATTACAATAAGCTTGGAAACACTAATGAGATAATTAGCAATGATCTTAAAGTCTATGATCATAATTTAATTGAAAGCTAATAATTATGTTAACTCTTCATCGTAGCTAAGATACCAAAAACAAGCTTAATTGTATTTGATTTCGAGACAAATCGAGTTTGATTTCGAGACAAATCGAGTCTCTGTGTTTTCTGTGTTCTTTTTCCATTCATTCATAGCTATCTTTATATACAAGAATTGTTTCCTAGAAAAGAATATACAGAATATTCTAATTCCTAAATATACATCAAAAAATATATCAAATTATATGGAGAATAATATGTTGCCTAAATATGAATATTCTAACACTCCCCCTCAAGTTGGGTCGTAGGGTCGCCAACACCCAACTTGCGTAGAACACTCTCAAAGGACTGGGCTGCTACTGCTTTAGTGAGGATATCTGCTAACTGATCTTCTGAGCGAACATAGGGCAATCTGATAATCTCATCTTCCAACTTTTCTTTTATGAAATGTCTGTCAACCTCGACATGCTTCGTACGATCATGTTGTACCGGATTCTCTGAAATATTGATGGCTGCCTGATTATCACAATATAGCACGCTGCTCTTCATTGGCATAAAATCAAGCTCAGTAAGGAGTTTCCTCAACCATAAGACTTCAGTAACTCCTTTGGCAACTCCCCGAAATTCAGCTTCAGCACTCGATAGAGCAACAACCTTTTGTTTCTTACTTCTCCATGTCACAAGATTTCCACCTACTAAAGTGAAATAACCTGATGTCGATTTCCTATCATCTCTATCACCTGCCCAATCTGCATCCGTATAGGCAACTAGGTCAAGGTGACCATTCTTCTGATATAGAACCCCTCTTCCTGGAGTGCCTTTCAAATATCTCAAGATTCTGATAACCGCCTCCATATGTTGTATCTGAGGTCGATGCATGAATCGACTCACAACTCCAACTGCGTAAGCAATGTCAGGCCTTGTATGAGCTAGGTATATCAGCTTCCCCACCAGTTTCTGATACTGCGTACAGTTTGTTGGTTCCCCATCTTCAAGGATTTGTAACCCATGGTTGATCATTATCGGTGTCTCAATGGGCTTACAATCTAACATACCGGCTTCAGCTAGTAGGTCCAGTACATACTTCCTTTGAGATATAAAGATGCCCCTGTTAGACCTTAGGACTTCAATCCCCAAAAAATACTTGAGCCTTCCTAGATCTTTCATTTCGAATTCCTGGAACAACTTGTCTTTTAGTGCTTTGATCTCGTCTCTGTCGTCCCCTGTAATGATCATGTCATCTACATAGATAATAAGGCAAGTTATCTTACTTCCCTTCTTCTTCAGAAAGAGTGTATGATCGGAATTACTCTGTCTATACCCAAACTTCTTCATTGCTAAAGTGAATCTGCCAAACCAAGCTCGGGGCGATTGTTTTAACCCATATAAAGCTTTCCTTAATCTGCACCCTTCATTTCTCCCAAAATCTCCAGAGAAACCTGGAGGAGCCTGCATATAAACTTCTTCCTTTAATTCTCCATGAAGGAAGGCATTTTTGACATCGAATTGATGAAGAGGCCAATCAAGATTTGCTGCTATGGAGAAAAGAACCCTTATAGTATCCAACTTAGCAACTGGAGAGAATGTCTCTGAGTAATCAACTTCATAGGTCTGTGTATACCCTTTTGCCACAAGTCTGGCTTTGTACCGTTCAATGGATCCATCTGCTTTATGCTTCACTGTATATACCCATTTACATCCCACTATTTTTTTTCCTTTTGGTAAGATGCATTTCTCCCACGTTTCATTTTTCCGTAGAGCGTCAATCTCTTCTTCCATAGCCTTCCTCCATTTATCATCTCGCATAGCTTTATCAACATTCTGTTGGAGTTTGGTAGTATAGAGAGCAACATTGAATGCTAAGGCGCTCTGTGACATGTTTCCCTCCACAGTTGGCTCAATCGGATATCTCGATCTTTTGGCCTCATAATCTGGATCATACCTTTTTGGAGGTATTCCTCGAGTTGATCGCGGTGGAAGAGTGTATCTCTGAGGTTCACCTGTTTGATCTTTTTCTGTCTCCATAGTTTCACTAGTAGTATCAACAATGTCAGCATCATTAATAGCATCTGGCTCAAGTAAAGAACTAACCTGATGTTCAGACATAACTGGATGTGGTATGGGTTGCACAACTTTGGGAGATTGCACAACTTGGGGAGATTGCACAACTTGGGGAGACAGTTCGGTAGCATTGCCTAATTGCTCTTGTGGGTCTGGGTTTAGCATCCATGGACTGGCTAACCATCTGAGATCGTCACTTTGCCTCTCCCCCTGACATCGAGGATGGATGTAGTAGTACTCGGATTCAGAGAAATCACAATCCATCGTAGTGTACATGCGTCGATTAGTGGGATCATAACGCCTATACCCCTTCTGGTTTCTTCCATAGCCCAAAAAAACACACTTAATAGCCCTTGGTTCCAGTTTACTTCGTATCCGTTTTGGACAATGAACATAGACAGTGCACCCAAATATTCAGGGGGGTAAGGAATGTGAGGAAGGTATGGGTAGGTGTTTTTGAAGGGTTTCTAAAGGTGTTTTATAGTTTAGGGTTTTTGTGGGAAGACGATTAGTAAGGTAGGTGGCGGTGGAAATAGCGTCAGGCCAATATGTGGAAGGAACATGAGATTCAAGCATTATGGCACGGGTAATCTCTAGTAAGGTTCTGTTTTTTCGTTCAGCGACACCATTTTGTTGGGGTGTATCTGGGCACGAAGTTTGGTGAATAATACCTTTACTAGCAAAGAATTGGTGCATCTCAGTGCTAACATATTCACGGCCATTATCTGTTCGCAAGATACGGATTGGGTTTTGGAATTGGGTGCAAATCATGTGATAAAAATCGACAAACACTTTAAACACCTCAGATTTGTGTTTAAGAAAATAAATCCAGCTCATTCGAGTACAGTTATCAATAAACACAATATAATAAAGAAAATCATGCATTCCACAAACAGGTGCGGGTCCCTAGACATCAGAATGAACAATCATGAAAGGTAAACTAGATTTGTTCAAACTACTAGGATACGAATGTTTATGACTTTTAGCTAGAATACATGTCTCACACTTAAAATCCAAATTTAATCTAGCTAAAGTAGGAAAAAGTTTCTCAAGATACCCTAAAGATGGATGTCCAAGCCTACGATGCCAAGTCCACAGTTGTTTCTCCCGTGACCCGTGAGCAAAAACTGCGTTGCCTTGCTGAACCGTCTCTTCCAAGTAGTACAGACCACCTTTTTCAATACCACGCCCAATAATCTTGCCTGTCTGAACATCCTGCACAACACAACAACCAGATTTTATAAGCACAGTGCAATTGAGTTCCCTCGTAAGATGACTAACGGACAGAAGTTTATGTGAGAGATTAGGAACAAACAAGCAATTATTCAAGGTTAAATTTCCTGACACAGTAATAGTTCCAGCACCCACGACTTTAATTTCTTCCCCATTAGCAGTTTTAATGAGGTTTTTTTTCGGTCGGACACGGTTTAGAAAATCATTTTGATCATAAGACATCGTATCCGTAGCTCCGCAATCTAGAATCCACCCGTTAGTACAATTAGATAAGACATTTTTATTTTCACAAAAAAAGGAAAAAACATGTGATTGGGAGGGAGCCACGTCGCCCCTCCATTTCCCTTTTAAAGTCATGGACCCTTCATTTGAAGGGTCACCGTCACTCTCTTCCTGACTTTGTTTTTCTCTATTACCTTCCTCCTCCTTTGAGTATTCAACCATGGCTGCCATGGGATTTCCATCAGTGCTCGAAACAACTGCTGCTCTTCCTGATTTCGGTTGACCGGAAAAATGGCCGGACATTCTTGTCCCTTTCTTCCTCGTGTCTGGCCACCATTCCGGATATCCCACAAGTTTGAAGCACTCTTCCTTCGTGTGTCTCATCCCACCACAGTGGGTACATTGCAGATGGCTTTTTTCGTCGATTTTCCGGTAAGATCTGTCCGATCTCCCTTTGACAGCAAATACGCCCCCTGAGCCCGATGAATCTAACTCTGATGAGGGATCCTTTTTCATGATTCTCCTTCTCATTATCTCCCTCCTTATACATGCATATGCTTCCTCTGCAGTGGGTAATGGGTCTTGAAGAAGAAGGTCTCTCCTTTCTTTGTCAAACGTTTCATTTACCCCTGCAAGGAATTGATATAATCTGTTTTTCTGGATTAATTGATTGTAAATTATTTTGTCTTCTGGATCTTTCATCGGGTTTGGTTGCCTTCTATCGATTTCCTTCCACAAGGTTATTAAGTTGCTGTAGTATTTTTCCAATGTATCAGTCCTTTGCTCGATTTTGTTAGCCTTGACAGTGAGGTCGAAGATTTGGAGACCATCACTGCCACTGCTATATACCGTTTCGATCCCCTTCCAAAGGTCTTTGCGGTTGGAAAATCGATGAATTGGTTGACCAGATCCGGATGAATGCTTTCGATTATCCATGAGATAACCATTGAATCTCGCCTAGTCTATTGGCTCTACTCTTGGTCCGTTTGTGGTGGTGGATCGGCGATGATGTGGTTGAGCCGATCACGACCACTTAGGGCTAATTACATCAACCTGGACCACATGGTGTAGTTTTGGTGGGTTAACTTTTCTGATATTGAGAATGTGGGAATCGAAATTGTGGTGGTGTTTGTGATTGTTTCGGGTGGTGGTGGAGGTGGCTTGTTGGTGTTTAACTGTGAAAACAGTTGCAACAGTTGCCCCATTGTGACAGGTTGGTCTGGCATGATTAGGGTGTCGTTTGATTCCATTTTTTCCGTTAAGGTAAGGTTTAATTTTTCCGGTAAGAGATGAAGCTGCTTAGACGATTTCTCCTCAGAAACGTCTTGGCTCTGATACCATGCTTTCGAGACAAATCGAGTTTGATTTCGAGACAAATCGAGTCTCTGTGTTTTCTGTGTTCTTTTTCCATTCATTCATAGCTATCTTTATATACAAGAATTGTTTCCTAGAAAAGAATATACAGAATATTCTAATTCCTAAATATACATCAAAAAATATATCAAATTATATGGAGAATAATATGTTGCCTAAATTTGAATATTCTAACAGTATTTTATTTAAAGAAGTTTAGAAAATTTTTAATTGTATAAATTGTATAGTGACATCCCCTTGAAAAAGTTTTCTTTTATCAGACAAATGACAACTATCATCTATTAATTTCATATTCCCCTAATTATTCTACATCGGTAAAATTATAACCATCTAACACGTTTATCATTCACTCTTTTAGTTCTTTTAAATATATTTAAATCTTTTTAATAGTATAAAAATTAGTAAATCAGATTCTGAAAATATGGGGCCTAAGGCCATTGCCCCACTAGTCCTGACTTAGATACATGTTTGTTTCTATCTTCCTTAATGATTCACCAATGCCTTATCTTTACGCATGCCCTAGCCATCCTAAAAATTACTCCTACTTGCTCGACACTCTTGTGATCACTAAAGCAAAGCTAATGTTGAAAATATGCCATGAACTTGCTTTGACTGTTGCATGCTTTGATTCTAGCTAGCTTGTTTGCTAATCGTCCTTCAAGTAACTTTAATTTGTAGGCGATCTATTTTATCTTTCAGTTGGATTATATCAAATACAACATGATGAGAATATAAATATAAAGTTGACAAATATAAAAAATTTAGTACAAATAAGTAAATAACAGTATTAATAAATGAAGCATTCTTTATTATTCATGATACAAAACATAATCAAACATGGAGGAAATTATATGTTCTTAGTAATCCAATTTGTTAAGTTGTTTACCTTATGCATACAACTTACTCATATGTCTCTCTAAGATTGCTCATTAGAAGGTTGATACAGAGATTAAAAACAATAAAAATATGGGTATTTTAGTAGGGTTTATAGGTGGGGTCATTTTTTTTAAAGGCTAATAATTGATTATTTGTTTTTAATGAAGGAAGGACAAATAAATTAGAGTTTGGTGGAATATTATCGATAGGGTTATATCCAAATATGGTAATTACACAAATTTAATAAGACGGATTAAAATGATATATGAAGAATATCCACTACAAAGAAAACCCCTCTACCGATTAACCAAAATAGTCAGAAATTAGTCGATATAGGCCTAACCAACTAATTTTCGATTATTTAGAAGTCGGAATAAATATCGTCAGTATTTCATTTTAGTTGGAAATCAATCGAAATTACCAACTAACATCTAACAGTCGAAAAGTTAGTTAGAATTTCCGACTAACAAGTACTTAGTCGGATATTAGTCGTATTCGTTCGGTGTAAGTATAATATTAGTCGTAATAGTATAATATAGTATTTTTCATATTAGGGGTGTTTTCGTATCCGCAAATCCGGATATCCAATTTTTTAAATACCAAAAATGTGATCCGAGTGGAATCCGAATACCTGATTTTATTAGAATGTTTTTTTATTATTTATTTATGTCCTTTTTTCGTTCAACCATGCGTTTTTTATTCTATTTTTTATAATATTTTTATATAAAATTCAAATACTAACTCTCTAAAAATATTGAGCTTAAATAGTCATAAAAGAAAAAGAAAATTAAATTATAACATTATATTTTGCTCATTGGTTTAAGTAAAAGCAATCATGAAAAAAAAAAAGAATGTGCAAGGAATAAATATATTAAAATTCAATCCAAGTTTAGCTTATGAGATACCATCATCAATTTATTTATAAAAAAAATAAATAAAAATAAAAATAAAAATTAAACCGGATATCCGATTTCCAAAAATATGTGATCTGGTATCCGGTTTTAAAATCGGTCGGGTATCCGATCCTGATTATCCGGTTTGCGAAAAATAGGAAAATTATCCGGTTTTGGAAACCGGATAATCCGAATCGGATATTTCGGATCGGATTTTATGCACAACCCTATTTGTCATGTTAGTATATTATTAGTCTTTTTATTTTATTTTTAATCATATTAGTAAAGTGTTTGTCGCATAGAGTTTAAAATGAAATAAAATTTTTAAATTCATCATGGATGATTAAAAATTAAATAATAAAGGCAGAAAATAAATTTACTTAAAGTATTACATAAAAAAAAGATTTTTTTGGCAGAAATTTAATCAATAATTATTCATATATAGTTTTTTCTTTCTAGACCAAATTTAGATCGAAAATTAGTAGAAAAATAGTCAGAAATGAAGGGTGAGTAATTTCTCTCCCTCTTCCATTTAAAATTTTTCAAAATTTCCAAGTAACATGATTTTTATCGATAATTAATTGAAAATTCTGACTAACACAACGTAGTAGTATATTCAGTCAAAACTTTCCAACTATAAAATGATAATCAAAAAATTTAGTCATTCTACCAAGTTTTGTTTTAGTGATAAGAATGGATAAAGTGAGTATCTGACACATTTTTTTACACGAAATTAAGTATAGGTTTAACTAATGATTGAAAGATTTTCGTTTTATTCTTATAAAAGATGTTTAATTTGGGTGTACCAATAAAACCTCTCAACAAAATTTTCAATAATTTTGTACACTCTACATTTTACATTTACTACAAAAATTTTTTTTATATAAATGCTTAAAAAGAAACAATATTCTATTTTGGGTAATAAAGTCAAAAAAAAAACGAAGGCAACTTAACATATTTAAAGAAAATAAATTTGGTAGGTCGAAGATGATAGTCTTAAATTTTAAAAGTTTGTACACGGTTGTTAATAAACAATCCTTGACTATATAAATTGTATTATTGCATCTCCTTTACTCCATGATCAATGATCATTGCTCACCCTTTCCTTCCTCCGCCATTTAGTCTCCCCTCTTCAACTCATTTCTTCTGTTAGTGGCTCAATACATAGTACTTCCAAACATTGTGGTGAAGTTGTAAGCTTTCTATTTTTCTATTGATTTTTTTTAGGAATTTGACTCTTGTATTTTCAGCACATTACCTTAATCATAGGAAAGTCGGTGCTTTTTTTATTAAATATTTGAATTCCTAGGTAAAACCCACCAATTATTCGAAATTTTAATGTTTGGGTTCATACTTATATTAATCACAAGGAAAGTTCTGATCACGTTTAACATGTTTGACTGTATAGGGTCCCAAAAAGTTGAAGGCCTTAACGTTTAATGATGTAGTATATACTAAGTGTTTTAAGATACAAAATTGATAAAAATATCATAATTTTTTAAAATGCACAGAGTCTTTATATAATTTTTCAATTTTCTCTCTGCTTTTGATTAATATTTTTGTTTAGTATTGGGTTTTGCTTAATTGTTAATTAGTTATTAAACCTCGTCCTAAACAAACCCTTTTATTAATTACTTATATTTGTTGTGTTAAACATTTTACTGTGCGAGTTACACTATATTAACAGTTTTATGCTTGATTTTAGTGGAATAAACAGGCTAAGAATTTGGGATTTGCAGGGATTTTTTGTGGGTTTTAATATAGAAATTTGTGAGACAAATATTAGACAAAAGAGATTGAAAAAGATTGGATTTTTATGTTAAATTATGTCCATGCAGGATATGGTGAATTGTGTTGGGGCAGAAGATCTGTTTTTTGATTCTTTGGATCATCATTTATCACCTGAACATGATACTTCTGGTAATGGGGTTTTTGGGTATGATTTTTGGATGAATGAACCTAAGAGTATTAAAGAAAGGCGCTCCTCTTTCTTACGTGAAATGGGATTTATTGATTCTTGTTCTTCATTTGAGCGTAATAATGATCTTGGTGATGTTTATGATGATGATGATGATGGGATGGAAAGGATGATGGAAAGAAGTAGTGATATTTCAAGCTCATGTTCATCATCTTCTACTGATAATGAAGTGTTTTATGAAAGGGAATGCAATGTGGATGTTAATGTGTATGATGAAGACCATCAAATTAGGCAAAGTATGGGTAAAAATGAGGATGATAATCCATCAACTTCTAGTAATAATAATAATAATAATGGTGATAAATCCATAAACAAGAAAATTAGGCATTGGTGGAAGGAAATGATGAAGAAGCAAAAAAGAGGGTATAAAAGCAAGGAAGATGAAGAAAAAACCAAGAAATTTGAGATAAATAGAATGAAAGTTAAAGTAAATGAAAAGAAGTTAAAGGAATTAAGTGCATTGTTTGAAGTACAAGAGATTGAAGCTCATAAAGGCATGATATGGACTATGAAATTCAGTCCAGATGGTCAGTATCTTGCTACTGCTGGTGAAGATGGAGTTGTTCGTGTTTGGCGCGTTAACTCTGTTGATTCATCCATTGAGAAGTTTCCAGAAGAATCAACAGATAGTCCTAAGAAGGATGAAAATACAGTGAAAGTACCTGTTGTTATTCCTGACAAAATGTTCAATATTCAAGAGTTTCCTGTGCAAGAATTTCATGGTCATACAGCTGATGTTTTAGATCTAGCTTGGTCTGAATCCAATGTAAGTTTTAGTAAATCTCTTACAATAATTCAGTTTGAGTAAATCCTGTTTGGTATTCCGATGCTATGTTACTTGCACTCGAGTACTGATGTCGGATACTGGTACATGTCCAAGTGTTGGACGTCTAAAATATTCAATTTTATGCATAAAATGAAGTGGCCAAGTGTTATACCAATGTCCGATCATCAAGTAGTTCATGTGATTAAATGCGTAAAGCAAAATAAAGGGTCCGAGTAAAATAAATCCGATGCTACTAAATAGCTCCGATCTACGCGGGTTTTGAGGAACCAATATATGTAACCTAATCTCACATAGATTAGGAGTTCATGTGATTAAATGCACTGTTTTACTGTAGTTTATCATAATTTGGAGGAAAAAACCTATAAATCTTTGAGAATAGACATCATTTTACTAGTTGTAGAATATCTTAAACTAAATTAGTACAACTTTTTGTGTGTTCCAGTTTCTTCTGTCATCATCCATGGATAAAACTGTTCGATTGTGGAAAATCGGATCAAACACATGTCTTAGTACTTTCCATCATACAGATTATGGTAAATACGCGCTAATCTGAACTAATCATAACTCATAACAGTCATTTTTATGTCTCAACGAACTTACAGAATCTGAATGATCCTGAAGCTTATTTTCTATTTTTTTTTTATCAGTGACATGTGTTCAGTTCAATCCCATAAACAATCAATACTTCATCAGCGGATCAATTGATGGAAAAGTTCGTATATGGGGAGTATCAAATCAACGCGTTCTTGATTGGGTCGACATCAGAGATGCAGTTACAGCCGTATGCTATCAACCTGATGCACAAGTAAGCTAGTCCGGTTTAGTTTAGCATACTATTTATTCAAATCAATTCGGTTTTTAGTCCTCGAAATCGGATACTAAATGGTCTTATATATTCTTTGTGCATATAGGCGTTTCACATGGGAACCTTGAATGGCAGCTGTTATTTCTATGAGACAAAAGGTACTACATATTCCATAGAATGATATCCAAAAACTTCTGCTTTGCAAACAATTATCTTATTTTGTTTTCTTTTGTTGTAGGAGAATTTTTTGAACTCAATGCACATCTTTTACTTGGAAGCAAAAAAAGATCATGTACAAATAGGATTACAGGAATACAAGTATGATTTTGAATACAAATTTTATATTTTTAATTTTTTTACAATTTTGGTAGATTTTGTTAAAATTGTTCTAAGGCAATTGTTATTTCTGTTCACAGTTTCACCCAGAGGACTTTTCAAAAGTTATGGTTATGACGGAAGATTCTAAACTTCGTATTCTTGAAAAGACGGAAGTTGTCAGTAAATTTCGAGGTCTTCCCAAGTCAGGAAGCCAAACATCAGCTTCATTTGCATCAAACCGAAAACATATAATTTCGATTGGACAAGATTCACGCGTTTATCTATGGAATCATGAAGAACAAATTCAATCATCTTCAAGACGGTTGAAATCCAATCGTTCTTGTGAACATTTTAGCTCTAAAGGTGTGTCTGTTGCATTACCTTGGTCTAGTTCCGAAACAACACCAAAGGTTTCAAGTAACTCGGATACTATAGTGCGTCCGTCTAAATTGTTCTCATCTAAGAGGGCAGCAACATGGCCGGAGCACTTACTTCCGACCTTTAGTCAATCCAAGAACCCATGTCCAACATGGGGGCTTGTTATAGTCACAGCCAATTTTGATGGAAAGATCAGAACATATCACAATTATGGTCTTCCTGTTAGAGCATAAAGATTACGAATGTACATGAGTATCGAAATTGTAGTTTGTCATTCATTACAAGTGCATATTCTTTTGTAAAGTGTAAACATCTTTTGCATATAAGTCATAAAGAACATATTGTATACTTGCTTTGGAATGAACATGGCAATGAATCCAAAATAGAGCCGATTAACACCGATAGTTTACCGGTGGGTCACAGGCTCATCCTGAACAACTCATTATACTCTTAAATTTTTAACAATTGACGTAGGTTGTAAATTGTACGTGGTGAAAATAACTCAAATTCGAAAATTACTTAATCTTAATCGCTTAAAAGTTGAGCTACGTCCCAAAATGTGAGTTGATTTCATATGAACCGACTCAAAAGTCAAAGTACTTATAGCTGGATTGGTAGTTCCAAAAAATTTGAAGTTGTCTTTAGCACAATGTTTTAAAATGATTTTATAAAAATAAAGTTTATATCACACATCTGAGTTTATGTTTTAGTTTTATTTTTTCTTAGAGTAACAACCACTTTCTCCCTTCGCCTGTTGAGGGACGGAGATTTTGGTGAGAAATTTCTTAACAAGTTTAATGGGCATGTTTGTTTGACATCAATTATCTAATTTTCTTCACAAATACGTATTTCAAAGTATTTTCATTTAGAGAGGTGTTAGTAAGTACTATTGAAAAATTGTGAGATAAAAACCTTTTTTTACGATTAATATTTCATTATCATAGGAACGAAATGGTAAATTTCATTAATATTTACATTACAAATTATTTACGTTACCATTATTTTAATAATAATGTTCTATTACAACGAAAGATACAATAGAGGTGGACAAATATGCATGATTTAAACTTAGATAGTTACGGTTTCAACGGAGACACCATCAAGTGTGGGTTGACCCAATGTTTAGAAAAATATAAATTCAAAAATTCAAAAAATTTGCATATTTGGTAGACGCGCATTTCATCATATAACAAAGTAACTTATTCTTTGTAAACTCTCTCCATCATATAACAAAGTTTTCTTTAATTTCTCCATTTTTGCAACTTCCTCAAATCTTTGTAAACTCTCTCCATCTTGTTCTTTAACACAATTTTTGTGATTTCCTTAAATCATTAAGAAACGTTTCGGTGTAGTGTTAGTGAATTCGCCATTCAACTCATTCTCCTTCACATTATTGCAGGTTTAATCAATTCGTCATTTATTTATTTAGGGTTTTAATCGATATTTTTGCCTTTTATTTCATTTCTTTATTGTTTTTATTTGTTCTTGTTTTCTATTTGTGTTGTTATTGTTCAGAAATGACTAGATTAAATGACAATAAACCTCTCTAAAAGTGTTTCAACAAAAGAACAAGAAAGTTCATTCAACTTCCAATAATCTCATTGTTGTTTGTTTCCGATGGTGCTTTGTTACACGTGTGGTGTGGAAGGTTTTCCCGCTCTTCTAATTTACTGTCAGCAGTGCAACATTGTTGCCGTTCATCGGTGATTATGCCCTTTTTGTTTCGTTTACTTCTATTTCCTTATTTGCTAATTCTTTACAAGTACTCTACTTTCTTTTACATATTTGAAGTTGAAATTCTGGCGTCTTTTTGTTTTTTTTTTTCTGTTATAACTCTTGTGTTCATAGCATGACTGTTTAAAGATTCTCTCAGAGACAAGATACTCCAATATTGTAGGTTTTGATAGGAAATTGAGTTGAAAGAAGATTGTTTTACATTGCTTGTTCGATTGGTAGAATAGGGTTTTGCGCCTCATTGATAATTGTGTATGTTAAAATAGGGGCTATGCTGGACATTTAGAAAGGATCATACTAAGAAGATAAGGGCAGGCTTCTTTGCGAGATGTGTATGTTAAGATGATATGTAGGCATATCTTAAGAGGTAGAATTTGAGATGAATATATAACAAAAAGGAAATTGAGAAATGTAAACATTTAGGATAGATGACAGTAAATTGTTTACTTAAAATTGTATATGTGTAACTGCAACCACACCCAAGAGAATGCGCCAAGACAGTGGGTTAGTACTTTAGGGAGTTTTAAAGAGTAAGAGGGAGACTGAAGAAGAGTTGGATTTAGATGATTGGAGTGAACAAAGTTGTGAAGGAATATTATTATGGTAGTTAAAAAAACTTGAGTGCAAGAAGAGAATATTTATGCATGATTGCTAGAGTTGTTGAGGATGATCATTGGAGTTAAACGACTCATGTAGCCATCGTTGTATGTTTCTTATGTTTCTTCTTCCATACACAAAGCCTCCATTTACATAGTTAAAAGTCACTTTGTAACCGCCCAAGATGGATCGTTGGGATCACCATCAATCTATGTCTTTCTTCATATAAGGAGAATTTGCATATTGCATTATCTCATAGAACTCCAAAAGTTTTCTCCATTTATACTTGAGGAGCATTCTCCCTTTGCCCCAGAGAGATTGCTTCCCTAACTTTTTGGGTTTAAATGGTTTGCGGCAACTTCTTAGTATGTAAGGGGGTATGCACTAATGACATTGTATGGAATAGCAAATATTGCATGCAAAAAACTGATGTGATATAATAAAGTCGGAAGCATCAAGCGTGAGAGTGCTGGCAAACTCACAAACTGCCTCTGCTACCTTGATTCATCCTTACTTTACCTCTTTGCCTTTCGTAAAGTTGTGTGCATAGCGAAAAACAAGGCAGTACCGTATCATTTGGGTCATATCGTAAAGGATTTCAAATTTACTAAGCCGATATTACCTATATCGTAAAGGTGTACAAAAAAAACCATGTAATGGGCTGTTTCAAGCAATATTTCATGTTTTAGGCCGAAATTTGGCTACACGATAACCACATCACCCCTTTACCGTATCACTATGTCCCTAACTGTATTTTTGCTCCATGAGTGTGTGACACTTGCATATATTTGGAGTATTGTTTTTGTTGAATCATTTGCACTATTTATTTTGCTGATGGTATCTTGACATCTGGAGATGTAATGTTATGAACTGAGTTAGATAAGGTTCAACTGAACTGATGATATACCTATTTTGTCCCTTTTATCTTCCCATTATTGACAGGTATTGTGTAGATGGTCGTCCCATTGTTGACGATGATGAAGCTGTTTGGTCCTGTGAGGAATGTGTTCCTAGAAAGTCCAAGTCCACTCTAGTTTCTAGGAAGAGTGAACGCATAAACTTACAAGCAAATCGAGAGGCGCTGCGAAGAAAAGCTAGAAAAAACTGGAAACAAAATTCGATTTCCCTAAAAGTTGTACAATCAAAATGTGCGGGAAACATAGATAAAAAGGTGGATGATGAGAAATCTGACTTAGATGAGAATAAATTGTATAGTGAGAAATGTGCTCCTAGAAAGCCTGAGCCCACTCTAGTCTCTAGGAAGAGTGAATGCATAAACTTACAAGCAAATCGTTTGGGAAGCACGGCTATAAAAGCAGGAGATGAAAAGGCTAACTTGGATGAGAATACATCAAGTTCTAATAATGCATTTAATTGGGATGAGGGGAAAGATGAAACTGGCACAAGATATCAAGGTAAGTTAAAAGAAAATGAAATTACACGATATACACTTTGTACAACGGTGGCAGGTTCTGAACTAGCTCCTCTAATAAGGAAAAAGAGAACTGTTTTCAACTCTGATGATGCCTCGAACAAGAAATCTTCCGAACCTTCAATGTTAACAGGCCAGAAGACCGATAATTTAAATTCCTTTAAGGTTATTGATGATAAAAAGCTACATAAAAAGCTGGAGAATGTTTATGAACATTCACAGACAGAGCTAGACAATGTCGTTGAAAATCTACAGGCAAAGCTGGTGAATGTTGATGATCAAAATCTACGGACGAGGCTGGAGACTGTTGATGATCAAAGTGTTAAGACAAAGCCTGAGAATGTTGATGAAATTATGCAGATTGTTGATGATGTGAAATCACAGAATAAGCTGGAGAGTGGTCATGATGATTTACAGAAAAAGCCGGAGATGACTTTGTGTCGTCAGCAGCTAACCAAAGAACCAGAAATTAGTCTGGAGATCATGTCTAACAATGATGATATTGAGCAATCTCTTTCTGAAATTAATTCAAATGTGCTAGATGAACAGCAAGAAAATAGGAGTTTTCCAGTTGTGGAGGAACCTGATAGTTCAGGTTCTATAACTTCCAACAACGAGGGAATCAAATCTCTTTCACATTCTCATGTCAATATTTATAAATTACCAGCACCTAGGAAGAGGAGGAGGTTAATTAATGAAATGGACTTTTATGATTCCGATGAAGAGTCGGTTTTAGCACAGGATAAAGATCCGCAGATTGCAGCTGAAGTTGGAGGCAATATCCCCCTCCTGTCAACCAGGGAGTCTCCTGTTATGATAGGTGAAAATGTCTCTGCAGACCAGTCGTTCAAAAAATTTGAAGTTTGCTTCCCTACTCAACTATATCCTATAAACTCAGATAACATCCAAACTCAAGCGTCTTCCCAGTACTTTTACAATTGCTTCATCATTAAACGGGCACCTCCAATTTTTACTAATTACTGCTCAGCCAATAAACAATGCAGTATGGAGATAATTTATATACTACAGCTGGGTACTATACTGGATTTTCTGGTACAAATGTTCTAGGTTTTCACAGCTTACAACCTCTATTTGTTGCTTACCAGGGGACATTGTAGTGTTAGAAATGAAGCGCATTTGAGCATCAGAAATTATGTGTGTCCTATATCTTTTGGACTGGAGGCCCGTCTATCAACCAAAGCTCATGGAAACGTTCATGGTGCGGCAAGTGCATTGCCCAATTCACTTAGCTTTGAGATTGTGGAAAAGTGTTATGCGTGGCCCAACAGTTTTAAGAGGTCCTCTCCCACGGGTGATACAATTGGTCTTTATTTTTTTCTAGTGAAAGACCAATGAGCCACTTGAAATGTCTGGACTAGCTTTTCTTCTAGTCTAAATTAAAGCTAGTCTAAAGTAGATGATTAATTAAAGTACTTGTAACTCGATTACTATCTTTTAAATTACGGCCTTATGAGCCATTTGAAAAGAAAGTGAAACCCAAGAAATTTAGTAGATAATTCAATGGTTATTCAGAAATATTTAGGATAATATACTTCGCTTCAATTCACATGAATACTCTCATTTGCTTTTTTTAACACTATTCATCGAGCACTTTTTATAAGCATTTGATTTTAAATTTTTACATGAAAAATCTAGTTAATTGAGATTTTAATTATTTGTCTAAATGTAAATTTTATTAATATCAAGTTAGTTTTAATTTTAATTGTACACAATTAGAGTTATTTAGGATTGAATAAATGCATTAATTAGAGTATAAAATCCAAATGGAACAATTAACGCGAATTAAACAGAGTATAACGTTATAAAATATAACAAATTGTTATCGATGACCAATCATTGTGCGCTGACCAAGTACATGGTTCAATCTAACACGGCCCACGACAAAAACAAATTTCATGTCTAGTATCATGTATGCATATATACCCCACCAAGAGCAAAATAAAACAAATTGTTATCGATGTAAATGTTAGCTTGTTGCCCTAATTCAACCACAAAAGAGACATTGCTAAACTTGTGGCATTAAAAAGATTTGGCTCAGTTGCGTGATTGCATATTGCTACCATTTGGGCAAACCACAAAGCTTCCATCACCTAATTTTTGCGGAATCAACTATTACTACAAATAATAGCTTAATGACAAGCAGAAACTTTACTTGTGTCCGTGAGAATGACTAGACCGCTTATAATGGGACTTTTTCCAATATTTGTCCTTTGTGTCTGTATTCATACCTTCTTTTAGATGCATTTCAATCTCTTTCGTAATGCATATGTTTATGATCTCTGCTACCGTGTGAGTTGGTATGAGATTTGTAAGATTTCCAAGATCTTTGATCGTTATTTCTCTTTGAAGATCTAACACTGGCTTTTGCAGCATCGAGAATGAGGGAATTTCTGGAATTGAAGGTAGAGCAATTGCCCAGTGAACCACAACCAGTGTTTCCCTCTTGCACAGTTCCACTAATTCGGAAATCAGACTCCCCTCTTGTGAACAAAGGTTCTTGCCTTTTCTTAAAAACAGCCCACAGGTAATACTTACTTTGAAATCCTACAAAGAAGGAAAATTTTAATATCATAAGAGCGTATTAAACTATTCAATGTATGTATCAAAATAAACATCAACCTAAGCCTAGGGTCCCCAATTCTCCTTAACACTACGGATGAAAAGGAAGGTGAGGAAAATGGAGAAATAGCATTTCCCTCATTTGAACACCAAAAAGGGAGGAGAGGGAAATGTAAAGGAGGGAATTCAAGGGGAGAAGTCGCTTACATGTACTAAATAAATCCTTCAACATTAAAAGATTTGAATGCAAAACTCAATAATCTTCCTCCCTTCCCCTCCGCTTCCCTCACATTTCCTTAAAATGCTACCCAAACACACCATAAGAGATTCCTTCCTATGGGAGAAAGGGGTGTAGGAGAGTCGAACTTTAAGAGTCTTACACTATGTTTGGATAACATTTCTAGAAGGAAAGGGAGGAGAGGGAAGAGGAGATTGGTGTGTTTCCTTCCAAATCTTTCCAATGTTGAAAGGATTTGATTTGTTTAAAACGTGAAGGAGTTGCACCTTCCATTTCCCTACCTTCCCATCCATTTCCCTCCCCTTCCTTTTCCTTTGTTTCCTTCTATCCAAACATAGTGTGAGTTTCTTACCCATCAATGAAACTATCATAAGAGAATATTCAACTATTCGATAGGCAACTATTGTATCTTACTACACAACAAAGAAGATAAATAAACAATTCACATTCTCTAAGCTATCTCTCTTCGTACAAAATAAGAACGACATGTATATGTGGGTAATAAGATGTGTTAACTGTTAATAAACATTCTTTTTAAATTTCTTTTTACCTGATCAATTATCTGTGCAAGACACAAAAACACAAACTAATAACAATCTATCCCATTAGAATAAACGGTGCTTTCTAAACAATTACACGCATCAAAAAGAGAAGATTGCTTTAGAATTGAATCAACTTACTTCTTTCTTCTCGAGGTAACTCCTGTGAGCAAAAAGCCAATAGTTCCACATCAAAGATGTGGCACTTCAATACAAGATCACACTCGATCATCTTCTCAAGTAGATAATCATAAGACTCCTCATCTCTGCATGAAACTGAAAGATCAGGGAAAAAGCCAAACAAGGGACAAGAGGAGGTAATAAATCAAATGAGGATTAGACTAGAGACTACCTTTCTTTCACTGGAAAAAAATAAAGACCAATTGTATCACCCGTGGGAGAGGACCTCTTAAACCTGTTGGGCCACGCATAACACTTTTCCACAATCTCAAAGCTAAGTGAATTGGGCAATGCACTTGCAGCACCATGAACGTTTCCATGAGCTTTGGTTGATAGACGAGCCTCCATTCCAAAAGATATAGGACACACATAATTTCTGATGCTCAAATGCGCTTCATTTCTAACACTACAATGTCCCCTGGTAAGCAACAAATAGAGGTTGTAAGCTGTGAAAACCTAGAACATTTGTACCAGAAAATCCAGTATAGTACCCAGCTGTAGTATATAAATTACCTCCATACTGCATTGTTTATTGGCTGAGCAGGGATATAATTAGTAAAAATTGGAGGTGCCCGTTTATTGATGAAGCAATTGTAAAAGTACTGGGAAGACGCTTGAGTTTGGATGTTATCTGAGTTTATAGGATATAGTTGAGTAGGGAAGCGAACTTCAAATTTTTTGAACGACTGGTCTGCAGAGACATTTTCACCTATCATAACAGGAGACTCCCTGGTTGACAGGAGGGGGATATTGCCTTCAACTTCAGCTGCAATCTGCGGATCTTTATCCTGTGCTAAAACCGACTCTTCATCGGAATCATAAAAGTCCATTTCATTAATTAACCTCCTCCTCTTCCTAGGTGCTGGTAATTTATAAATATTGACATGAGAATGTGAAAGAGATTTGATTTCCTCGTTGTTGGAAGTTATAGAACCTGAACTATCAGGTTCCTCCACAACTGGAAAACTCTTATTTTCTTGCTGTTCATCTAGCACATTTGAATTAATTTCAGAAAGAGATTGTTCAATATCATCATTGTTAGACATGATCTCCAGACTAATTTCTGGTTCTTTGGTTAGCTGCTGACGACCCAAAGTCATCTCCGGCTTTTTCTGTAAATCATCACGACCATTCTCCAGCTTATTCTGTGATTTCACATCATCAACAATCTGCATAATTTCATCAACATTCTCAGGCTTTGTCTTAACACTTTGATCATCAACTGTCTCCAGCCTCGTCCGTAGATTTTGATCATCAACATTCACCAGCTTTGCCTGTAGATTTTCAACGACATTGTCTAGCTCTGTCTGTGAATGTTTATAAACATTCTCCAGCTTTTTATGTAGCTTTTTATCATCAATAACCTTAAAGGAATTTAAATTATCGGTCTTCTGGCCTGTTAACATTGAAGGTTCGGAAGATTTCTTGTTCGAGGCATCATCTGAGTTGAAAACAGTTCTCTTTTTCCTTATTAGAGGAGCTAGTTCAGAACCTGCCACCGTTGTACAAAGTGTATATCGTGTAATTTCATTTTCTTTTAACTTACCTTGATGTCTTGTGCCAGTTTCATCTTTCCCCTCATCCCAGTTAAATGCATTATTAGAACGTGATGTATTCTCATCCAAGTTAGGCTTTTCATCTCCTGCTTTTATAGCCGTGCTTCCCAAACGATTTGCTTGTAAGTTTATGCATTCACTCTTCCTAGAGACTAGAGTGGGCTCAGGCTTTCTAGGAGCACATTTCTCACTATACAATTTATTCTCATCTAAGTCAGATTTCTCATCATCCACCTTTTTATCTATGTTTCCCGCACATTTTGATTGTACAACTTTTAGGGAAATCGAATTTTGTTTCCAGTTTTTTCTAGCTTTTCTTCGCAGCGCCTCTCGATTTGCTTGTAAGTTTATGCGTTCACTCTTCCTAGAAACTAGAGTGGACTTGGACTTTCTAGGAACACATTCCTCACAGGACCAAACAGCTTCATCATCGTCAACAATGGGACGACCATCTACACAATACCTGTCAATAATGGGAAGATAAAAGGGACAAAATAGGTATATCATCAGTTCAGTTGAACCTTATCTAACTCAGTTCATAACATTACATCTCCAGATGTCAAGATACCATCAGCAAAATAAATAGTGCAAATGATTCAATAAAAACAATACTCCAAATATATGCAAGTGTCACACACTCATGGAGCAAAAATACAGTTAGGGACATAGTAATACGGTAAAGGGGTGATGTAGTTATCGTGTAGCTAAATTTCGGCCTAAAACATGATATATTGCTTGAAACAGCCCAAAACGTGGTTTTTTTTGTACACCTTTACGATACAGGTAATATCGGCTTAGTAAATTTGAAATCCTTTACGATATGACCCAAATGATACGGTACTGCCTTGTTTTTCACTATGCACACAACTCTACGAAAGGCAAAGAGGTAAAGTAAGGATGAATCAAGGTAGCAGAGGCAGTTTGTGAGTTTGCCAGCACTCTCACGCTTGATGCTTCCGACTTTATTATATCACATCAGTATTTTGCATGCAATATTTGCTATTCCATACAATGTCATTAGTGCATACCCCCTTACATACTAAGAAGTTGCCGCAAACCATTTAAACCCAAAAAGTTAGGGAAGCAATCTCTCTGGGGCAAAGGGAGAATGCGCCTCAAGTATAAATGGAGGAAGCACTCAAAAGAAAACTTTTGGAGGAGTTCTATGAGATAATGCAAAGTGCAAATTCTCCTTATATCAAGAAAGACATAGATTGATGGTGATCCCAACGATCCATCTTGGACGGTTACAAAGTGACTTTTAACTATGTAAATGGAGGCTTTGTGTATGGAAGAAGAAACATAAGAAACATACAACGATGGCTACATGAGTCGTTTAACTCCAATGATCATCCTCAACAACTCTAGCAATCATGCATAAATATTCTCTTCTTGCACTCAAGTTTTTTTAACTACCATAATACTATTCCTTCACAACTTTGTTCACTCCCATCATCTAAATCCAACTCTTCTTCAGTCTCCCTCTTACTCTTTAAAACTCCCTAAAGTACTAACCCACTGTCTTGGCGCACTCTTTTGGGTGTGGTTGCACTTACACATATACAATTTTAAGTAAACAATTTACTGTCATCTATCCTAAATGTTTACATTTCTCAATTTCCTTTTTGTTATATATTCATCTCAAATTCTACCTCTTAAGATATGCCTACATATCATCTTAACATACACATCTCGCAAAGAAGCCTACCCTTATCTTCTTAGTAATGTAGGAAAATTTAGATGGTAAAATAGTGAATGGATTTATTTTGAGAGGAAGATGAGTGAATATGTAGAATGGATGTTGTTCTTCATTGCACAAAAAATTGATTACATCAATGGGTATTTATAGTGCAAGTTTACTAAAATATCTTTGATATTTTTAATTTTTTAATTACTTTTCTAGGATCTTCCATTATATTATCTTAGATATTTTTATTTTTTAATTCTTTAGTTTAGATATTTTTATATTTAATTAAAATCCTAGATTTTTCTAGATTATTTTAACACTCCCCCTAATCTGAAAAATCTTGAACTCTAAGTCGTCTTCTGAAATCGATAAATCTATCAGTTGATATGGGTTTTGTGAAAATGTCTGCGAGCTACTCCCCCGTTTTACAGAATTGTAGTTCGATCTCTTTCTTATCTACTAACTCACGAATGTAGTGATGTCGTATCTCGATGTGCTTTGATCTGCTATGAAACATTGGATTCTTCGTCATTGCTATTGTTGACATGTTGTCGCAGAACATTGTAGTTGGTGTCTCTTGCTTATGTTGTAGATCGATTAATATCCTTCTCAGCCAGACTGCTTCACGTGCTGCACTTGTTGCTGCAATGTACTCTGCTTCTGCTGATGATAAAGCTACTGTCGCCTGTTTTTTTGATGGCCATGAGACCACCTTGTTTCCAAGCTGAAATACGTACCCGCTTGTACTTTTTCTATCATCCACGCTTCCAGCCCAGTCGCTATCGATGTATCCTGTGAGCTTGAAATCTTTTTCAGTTTCGTACATGATCCCATAGCTTTTTGTTCCCTTAATGTATCTGAGAATCCTCTTTGCTGATGTTAGATGATCATTGCTCGGTTCACTCATGAACCTGGATACGATGCTGACAGCGTTGACTATATCTGGTCTTGTATGTGTGAGATAGATAAGAGAGCCGACCAAGCTTCGATACATTGCTCCGTCGACTTTTGGTTTGCCATCGTACTTTGATAACTTCTCATTGATTGCCATTGGTGTAGCCAGAGTTTACATTCACCCATGTTGAATTTCTTGAGAAGGTCTTCTGCATATTTCTCTTGTGATAGAAATATTTTTCCTGGGCTTTGTTTGATTTGTATGCCAAGGAAGTATTTCATTGTACCAAGGTCTGTCATCTCGTACTCCTTCATCATAGCCTTTTTAAATTCTTCGATCACCGTTGGGTGTGTGCCTGTATAGATTAGATCATCCACGTACAAGCATAAAATGAGAAAGTTGTTACCTTGTGTCTTGATGTATAGTGAAGGTTCACTCGGACTCTTGATAAAACCATGCTGGAGAAGATAATTGTCGATGTTGCTGTTCCATGCTCGGGGTGCTTGTTTGAGTCCGTACAGAGCTTTTCGAAGGCGATATACTTTGTCTTCTTGGCCTTTGATGACGTATCCCTGCGGTTGCTCGAGGTACACTTCTTCTTCGAGTTCTCCATTTAGAAATGCTGATTTGACATGGAGTTGAAAGACTGGTAGCTGATGCTGTGCTGCTAATGCCAGGACTGTTCTGATTGTCTCCATGCGGACAACCGGTGCATATGTTTCGTTGAAGTCGATTCCTGGTTGTTGCGCATATCCCTTTGCTACGAGCCTTGCTTTGTACTTGTTGATGGAGCCATCATTATTATGTTTCACCTTGTAGACCCACTTGAGTCCGATGACTTCCTTATCTTGTGGTTTGTCTACAAGTTTCCATGTGTGATTCTTCTCAATCATTTTGATTTCTTCGTTCATAGCCTCAATCCATGTTTCTTCTTGTGCTGCTTCTTGAAATGTTTGTGGCTCACTAGAGAAGAGAGCCATCATTGCTTGGTCATAATGGTAATCTTGTAACCATGATGGCGGTTGCCGATCTCGTGTTGATCTTCGGGCTTCTTGATGTTGAGGAGTTGAACGTGATGTTTGGCTTCTTGAGCTTGGGAATGATCTTGTACTTTCAGGTGTACTTGGACTCAGAGATGATGGGTTTATTGGTTGGTCTGCTCCGTCTTCTTCACTTGGATCTCTTAGGAGAGTATCTCCTTCGCGAGCTTCAGTTTCTTTTTCTTTCCACGTCCATTCGGCTGCTTCGTCGAAAATTACGTCTCTAGAGGTGATTAATTGTTTAGATTCAAGCTTGTAAAGGCGATATCCTTTTGTTTCGTGACTGTATCCAATGAATATGCATTTTTCTCCCTTCTCATCGAGCTTTTCCCGATTCTCCTTCGGGATGTAGGCATAAGCTACGCATCCGAACACTTTGAGGTGTTCTACTCTTGGCTTTCTCTTGTGCCAGGCTTCATATGGCGTTAAATCCCTAACTGCTTTTGTGGGAGATCTATTGAGGATATATAATGCCGTGTGAACAGCTTCGGCCCAGTATCCTTTGAGTAGATGTTTACCCTACATCATGCTACGGGCCATCTCTGCTATAGTGCGGTTTTTCCTTTCCGCGACACCATTTTGTTGAGGTGTACGCCTTGCTGTAAGTTCTCTTTTAATCCCATGCTTCTTACAAAAGTTGTTGAATTCGTTGCTTGTAAATTCTCCGCCACGATCCGTTCTAAGAATCTTAAGAGAATGCCCACTTTGATTTTCTGTGAGGGCTTTGAATTCCATGAAGTAGGAAAAAGCTTCTGATTTTTTCTCCAGGAAATATACCCACATCATGCGGGAGTAGTCATCTACGAACAGAAGAAAATATCTTTTTCCGCCAAGAGACGGATTCTTGGTAGGACCCCAGATATCTGCATGAACAAGCTCTAGAGGAGCCTTGGCCCTCCAAGGTGCGGTAGGAAATGGCAATCTGTGCATCTTGCCATATATACAGCCTTCGCAAATTTTACTTTCATTTTTTATTGATGGTAGTCCAATTACCATTTCTTTTTGTTTTAATAGTTTTAGACTGTTAAAATTTAGATGCCCGAATCTCAAATGCCATAAGGTGGATTCATCATTTATTGAGTTTAAAGCCAATTTTTCTTCAAATGGCAATTTTAATGGGAATATTTTGTTAGGAGCCATTTCAACAGTTGTTATTATCTGACCCTTATTTTTATCATAGATTTGACATTTGTTATTCTCAAATTTGACCATATATCCTTTTTTAATTAATTGGCCTACGCTTAATAAATTTTGTGCAAGTCCGGGAACATAAAAAACTTCATGAATTAATTTTGATGAGCCATTTTTTGTTTTAACGGCGATTGTTCCTTTTCCGGCGACATCTTGATCTTTTTTACCGTCGCCAAGTGTGATGTGTGTTTTAACATTTTCGTCAAGAGTGACAAAATAATTTTTATTGCCAGTCATGTGGTTTGAACAACCACTATCAATATACCATATGTCACTTACTTTTTCTTGTGCATTTAATCCAGTGTAAAATATTTGCTCTCCGGAATTATTATTTTCGGAATAGTTTGCTTCTTTTTGTCGATACCAACAATCTTTTTCGAGGTGAGTGTGTTTTTTACACCTCTTACATTTATACCGACAATCATTAGTATTGTGGTTAGTTTTCTTACATACTTTACAATAAAGGTCAGTTTGATTATTTAATCGATTACTTTGATTTTTAAAATTTCCTCTCCCCTTGCTACAATTAGTTGATGTTTGTCCTTTTTCATAATTTTTACAATGACTATTTTTATTTTCACCATTAGAAAATTTTAATATAGCTTGAAATGCTTGTTCTAGTGGTTCTTCGTTAAATCTTTTTAATCTATCTTCATGTGCAAGTAGTGATCCCATTAATTCGGGTATACTTAATTGAGATAAATTTTTCTTGTTAACTTCTTTTATTGTTGTGGCTATAATGTTATATTTTTGTGAAAGACTCCTTAATATCTTTCGAATCACATTTTCATCTTCTATTTTACCACCATTTGATTTTATTTGATAAACTGTATTAGTGACTCGGTCAAAAAATGAATGTATTGTTTCATTTTCTGCCATTAATAAATTATCAAATTCTCTCCATAGTGATTGGAGTTTAAAAAGAATTACCTCTTCGGAACCTCTGTATTTTGTCTCCAGGATCCTCCAAGCCTCCGTAGCTGTTTTTGCAGGCATGATCGTTGTAAGTATTGCCTCGTCAACTCCACGATATAATAGGGATAGGGCATAGTTATCCCTTATCCTATTTTGTTTATATTGTTTTATTTTTTTTTCATCCCAAGATGACTCTTTAGTGTCATCTTTGGGTGGTTGCTCGTAACTTTCTTGTACTAATTCCCATAAATCTTGGGAGATAAATATTGACCTCATTTGCATAGCCCATTGTTCATATTTTTTCTCCCTTAAATGTGGGAACCCAATTAACTTGGGGGTAATTAATGGTTGAGGTCAAATTTTTATTGTATGGTTAGAGGTTTATTTTATTGTGGAGTACGTTGGTTAATGTGTTTAGGTTGTTTGGAGGTCTTGGTTTTAATTAGCTCTTGATACCAAATGTAGGAAAATTTAGATGGTAAAATAGTTAATGGATTTATTTGGAGAGGAAGATGAGTGAATATGTAAAATGGATGTTAGTTCTTCATTGCACAAAAAATTGATTACATCAATAGGTATTTATAGTGCAAGTTTACTAAAATATCTTAGATATTTTTAATTTTTTAATTACTTTTCTAGGATCTTTCCATTATATTATCTTATATATTTTTTTTTAATTCTTTAATTTAAATATTTTTATATTTAATTAAAATCCTAGATTTTTATAGATTATTTTAACAGTATGATCCTTTCTAAATGTCCAGCATAGCCCCTATTTTAACATACACATTTATCAATGAGGCGCAAAACCCTATTCTACCAATCGAACAAGCAATGTAAAACAATCTTCTTTCATCTCAATTTCCTATCAAAACCTACAATATTGGAGTATCTTGTCTCGGAGAGAATCTTTAAACAGTCATGCTATGAACACAAGAGTTATAACAGAAAAAAAAAACAAAAAGACGCCAGAATTTCAACTTCAAATATGTAAAAGAAAGTAGAGTACTTGTAAAGAATTAGCAAATAAGGAAATAGAAGTAAACGAAACAAAAATGGCATAATTACCGATGAACGGCAACAATGTTGCACTGCTGACAGTAAATTAGAAGAGCGGGAAAACCTTCCACACCACACGTGTAACAAAGCACCATCGGAAACAAACAACAATGAGATTATTAAAAACAGAGTAAAGTAACCGAGGAGTGGAACAGAGTAAACAGAGAAAAATTCGCATAAATTCAACCAATAAACGACCGAGAATATAGAGGAGAATTGACAACTAGGGTTTTCGTTTTTACGAGGAGTGGAACTCAATTTTTTTAAGCAACTGAAAACCTTTTGGCTGTATTGTCATTCTCACCCTTTCCTCATAAATATTTCAAATTTGTCTCTATTTCTTAAAAAATTCTATCAACACACTTTTCTTGTGTACTTATTCACCTGTTTTGGGAGCAACTCTGGGTAGCCCAATGAAGTTAATTATAGTTATAAGTTTTTATAAAAGTGATCAATATTTAATCAATTTATGTTTATAATTAATATATTTAAGACTAAAATTGTTTTTTATAAATTATAAATGATTATTTAATTGATTATATTTATATATGACTGATCACTTTAAGGTCTGAATTGAACATTCTAACGTCGAAATTGAAAACTTTAAAATAATTAGGGGCCATTTGATTGGGTGTAATAATGAAAGGGAAAGAGAATGGACAGACCCAATTCCCTTTGTTGTTGTTCGTTTGTCACTTTTTATTACTCCTTTTCTCCTTTTTTAGTTTTCGGTTTACCCAAAATTAATATCCCCTCATTCCCCACCCTCCCCTAGACTTTTCCATTCCATTCCCCACTTCATTACCCATCACTTAAAATTTGAACTTTGATTTATGGGTATTGTTATAATTTGCCACTCTTTTCATTTTATCGCTACCCCTAATTAAATTACGAATTTGCCCCTAGACTTTAAAAAATTACGAATTTGCCATTGGACTTAATAACACTATTATCAACTAAATTAATAAAAAAATTATTAATAAAAAAATAAAAATTAATTAACAACTAAATTTTAATTAATATTTATTATTATATTAAAAAATAACTAAACATTCAAATAAATTATTTAAATTCAAAACTAATTATTATAATAACATTATCATAATATAATAGGAGTATTATATTAAAATAAAATAATTTATTACAACATTTATTTAAATAACAATAACTTAAAAAATAAATTAATTAAACAAAAAAATTTCATAATTCGAAAATTAAAAAAAAAATTTTTTAAAAATACCTGTGCGACTGGTAATTTTTTTTTTTAAATTGTTATTAATTTTATTTATATTATTATTGCTATTATTATTATTATTATTATCATTGTTGTTGTTGTTGTTGTTATTATTATTATTATTATTTGTAATCAATGGAGCTAGAAAGATATTATTTAGAGTCATTTTTTTCTTCATATTACAGGAAAAGATGATACAGGTTAATGATATTTTTTTTAAAAATAAGTTTTTCAAGTTTATCATATAATAACTAGTTATTTTTGAAAAAAATATAAAAGAATTTAAAAACTCATAATTTGATTCCTTAACTTGAACCAAACAGTCACAAAGGGAATCAATGAGCATTTCATTTCGTTTCTTGAACACAGCCAAACGACTAAGCTAAATTAGGGGAATCCATTCCTTTCTCCTTCATTCCCCTTCCTCATTCCATTCTGATTCTCTTGTGCGAACCAAACGGCCCCTTAATCTATTCAAGGTTATAACTTGTAAGTAAAAATTGATCATTTTAATGACAAAACTGATCACTTTTAGATCAAAATTGAATTTTTTTGTTAATTTTCTTTAAAAGTTATAACTAATCATTATATAATAATTTATCACTCTATGGTCTGAATGGATCACTTGAACGTCGAAATTGAACATTTTAATGTCATAACTGATCAATTTTAGGTCAAAAATTAAAATTATTTATTTTATTTTATTTTATTTATTTAATGTTTATTTTAAGTTAAAATTGTTCTCTTTAAAGTCAAAATTGATCTTTTTTTCCTTTAATTTTTTAATTTTAGGTCATTTTTATTTTGGAAAAATTTTTCAAAATAATCTCACCTATTGTTCATCTGCTGTGAATAATCCCTACTATTGATTATTTATAAATAATCCAACCATTGTATATTATTTGCTGACAATACCCCTTTTCACATTTTAACCGGCTAATATAGGTTCGTACCACCAAAGAGGAGTCGGGTAAAACCAACGAAGAAGCATAAGAGGGAAGAAGAAATGAGTGTAACAGCTAGTAGGTACCTACAACAGGCGGTTAAAATGTGAAATGTGCAAAATGGGTGCTGTGAGCAAATAATATACAAAGGTTGGATTATTTAGAAATAATCAATGATAGAGATTATTCACAGCAGATGAGCAGTAGATACGGGGGATTATTCTAGATAATTTTTTTTTTATTTTTCATTTTTTGACTTTTAAGCTGATCCATACGAACGGTCTCAATATGAGATGTCAGCTCACTAATTTTTGTGATACATTTAGTAAAAGGCAAACTAAAAAAATATCTTAGTGACACGAATCAAAACTATAGTTGAAACTTTTCTCATCTAAATGATCTGGGTAAAATATCATTAAATTCAGTTAATAGAACAAACTTCATAATTAGATAAATTTCATAAAAGTATATCAATTAATTAAATATGTTAAAAGGAAAAATTACTATAAAAAATAATAAAAAAATATACATACATTCAAATATTTGTTACATCTTATTAACTATTTTAATCTTTATATAATATATAGTATATATTTGTATCTATACTAATATACATACTAAAATAAAAACCAAAAAATATCTTAGTGACACATGTGAATTTATGATAGAAAATTTTTCCACCTAATTGATATGGGTATAATATCATTCAATTCAGTTAATAGAATAAACTTTATATTCAGAAATATACCATATAAGAATATCAATCAATTAAATAAGTTAAAGTAATAAATAATAATTAAAAAATTAAAAGAATGATAAACACTTGGTCTCAATCTTATCAAACTTTATATTTAATCAATGATTTAGCCAGACCATTTTGAGTAGGAACATGAGCCACTTGATGTTCTACGTCAATTCCAATTAACGTACAATAATCATTAAAAGTTTGAGATGTAAATTTTTCAACATTGTCAAGCCTTATTCGTTTAATTATATAGTTTGGGAGTTGATTTCTCAATCGAATGATTTGAGCAAGTAATTTCGCAAATGCCACAATTCTAGTTTATAAGAGACTTACATGTGACCATCATGTCGAGGCATCAATCAACACCATTATATATCTAAATAGCCCAGAAGCGGGATTAATTGGCCCACATATATCTCCATGAATTCGTTTTAGAAACTTATGAGTTTCAGTAGCAATTTTATTTAACAATGGTCTAATTATCAATTTCCTTGTGAGCATGCAGAACATGATTATTCATCTAGTTGGGGAATTTCATTTTCTTCATTGGATGCCCAATTGAATTTTCAATAAATTTTCACATTATTCCCATACCAGAATGACTCAATCGGTCATGGCATCAATTCATCATTTCTTTATTATCTAACTTCTAGTTGGACACCATGTTTACTTCAACCAGTTTTATATCAATATCATATAATCCTGATGAGTATGCTAGTAATTTTTCATGAATGATTTTCTTGCCGCATTTTTTTAATGTGATACATAAATATTCATAATGATTTTCGGTCATGGGTTCTAAATGATAACCATTTTTGCGTACATCTTTGAAACTTATGAGATTTCATCGAGATTTATTCAAATGTAAAGCATCTTTAATTATTAGTTTTGTCCATTTGGAAGTATTATTTAAGCTTTTCCGTATCCTTCTATTAGTTTGTTAGTTCTAGAGATTGTGGTGTTATCCACTTTCATCATCTTCAACTCAGAAAAATATTCTTTGCACTTTAGGATAGTGACCTTTTCCTTTTTTTTGGAAGCCAGATACAGCTCCACCAAATATTTAGCAGTACGACATGTACGTGCCCAATACCCTGTCATACCACATTTGTAACAAATACTTTCTTTTCCTTCTTGATGGCTATTTTTATTGTGATATCCAACTTGTTTTCCCCTTTCAAAATTATTATTGTAATAACCATTTTGACAATTTTGGGGAAAGTGGCCTCTACCGGATCCTTGGAGCTTTCTACCATTCCCAATAAAATTTCTACGACCATGTCCTCGTCCTCTTCCTCGGAAATTTTCGTGTTCTCTACCACAGTTATTATAAGTTTCACGACCTTTATTTTAAACAGCATGTGCTTCAGGCACATGTGTTTTAGTAGAGTGTGTCTCAAGGATAATCTGAGATCCATGAGGTCTTATATTATGATTTTTCCAGACAAGACTATTATGTTGTTCAGCCAGTGAAAGTACTACACTTAGATCTGAATATCTTTTGAAATTTCTTTTCCTATATTGTTGTTGCAAAATAATATTTGATTGATGAAAAGTAGATAAAGTGAGTTCAATCATTTCTGCATCAGTCACCGAGTGTTCACAGTATTTTAACATTGATGCTGTTTTGTATAATGTTGAATTCTACTCACCGAGAGTTTTAAAATTAGAAAATCTTAAATTCTTCCACTCATTGCTAGCTTGTGTAAGAAGCACCCTTTTGTGGTCATAAAATCTTTCAATAAGGGAGTCCCACAAAGTTTTGGGATCTTTTATGAATAAATATTTAGATTTAAGGCTATCATGTATATGATGACTCAAGAGGACTAAAACTTTGGCCTTTTCTTGATTTGTAGCTACCTTGTTTTTGGTAGCTTGAGTTCCATTTGTTGTATCCTTTCTTTTACTTCTAATACAGTATGTTCAAGTCCTTAAACTTCTAAGTTGATGATCACATCTTCTTTCCATCTAAGAATTTTTGTCCAGTTAACTCTAATATGTTGAATAATCTTTTGGTAATCTCTGCCATACTTGCTATATAAATATAATTTATTTGTTGGTTTATGACAATGTACTAATTCCAATATTTTTATAATAATAAACCATAAGAAAAATTATAATGTTTTAATTTTATGATATTCTCTCCCTTGGTTTATTATTATGCATTAGTTGAGAATAAAAAAGTTAGGAATAAATCAAGAACAAGAGAAATAATAATAATAATAATAATAATAATAATAGTAATAGTAATAGTAATAGTAATAGTAATAGTAGTAATAATAATAATAATAATAATAATAATAATAATAATAAAATAATAACAATAATAACAACAACAACAACAACAACAACAACAACAACAATAATAATAATACCTATCATACGCAGCCAGACTTCAACTAATAAATTTTGTGTTGGTTGGCGTCTCAACATATTGGTGCTAGATTTTCATCATATCTAAAAAGGTTATTAGTATCATCAATGTTATACGTAGGTCCTTCTTGTGGTTTGGTACAGCTAAATCTTAGAAACCGGGGAAAGTTAAATGGTTGAATGTGTGTAACCTAAGAAATTTGGAGGTTTGGGCATTCGTAATTTGTTGCTTTGGAATCAAGCTTCCATTGGCAAAATTGCATGGCATATTTGTTGTTTGAAGGATTCTCTTTGGGTTTGATGGATTCATAAGATATATACAAAAGGTGGTAACTAGAGAATCTTTAATGCTCCTCCAATAGCTAGTTGGATAATCAAGAAATTGTGCAAAGTCTAGGACCTTTTATGGCACTGGATTGATTAGGATCAATACTCCATTATAGAAGTGCACCTGGAAATGCTGAACTCGAAAACAAGATGCAATGGAGAAATCTAGTTTGGAGTAGATATTCTATTCCTAAAACTAGAATCATTTGTTGGCTCATGGCTCTAGGTAAGCTCAGAACCAAAGATAATCGTCATAGCATTGGAGTTACTGATGATGATTTATGTCTACTTTGTGCAACTGCAACTGAAACTAGTGCTAACTTGTTCTTTGAGTGCTCTTTCAGTAACCTTTGCTTGGATGGAATCAAACAATGGACAAGAGTCAAGCTGAAGTCTGTTAGCACAATGGATACCCAAAAATTTAAGCTCAATAGATTCCAACAACAGATTCGTTGTGCCATCTACACTTCAACAGTGTATTATATCTGGACAACCAGGAATGATGCGGTTTGGAGTGGTTATGTTAATAGACCTGATCAGATAGTCTGTCGAATCAAACAAGAGGTAAAGGCTAGAATTGCTGTAATCTCTAATGGAAAGCAGTTTCCTTGGCTTTAGTCTCTTGTTTCTTTTTGTCTAACTTTGTATTTAGGTTGTCTTGACTCATTGTAGTGCTTGAAGGCTTTCCTTCCCTATGCACATGAAGAGTAGGGTTGGGAAACCCTTCACAGAAAGTGGGTCCATCTTCCATACTGATGCAAATTGGTTGGTTTGCCCTTTTTGTTTTTGACTATTTTGTTTTGTTTTGGCTTATATATAAAAAAAAATTTGTTTACCAATAAATAATAATAATAATAATAATAATAATAATAATAATAATAATAATAATAATAATAATAATAATTTTTCGTGAGTCACTCAAGTAGCTCCAAATCTAGGGCATATATTTTTCAGAGGCTAGCTTTTTGTATCCAAAAGGGTGTGGGTGTTCAGTTTGTTGCTCGACTCCCCCACCAACTTCTTGTAAAAGTATCTTTTCATGAAATGAAATATGGTTTATAATAATAATAATAATAATAATAATAATAATAATAATAATAATAATAATAATAATAAGCATGAAGAAACAAATAGATAAAACTAAAGACAATAAATGCTAAAGAGGGTAAAAAATAGCATATATACAATATATTAGTATAATTAAAATACAAAACGCACTAATGAACAAAAAAGTATGACAAAGAAAATCATGTGCATTTTGTTTCTTGTTCAAAATAAATTACTTCTTCAAAATTATTATAAGTTCTAATGCTAGAAGAAGGACCACCAAACCCTTAATTAACGAGAATTATAATTTGATTTTGGCAAATTTTTATTCAAATCTAAAAGTATGGGAAGAGGAAGAAGATGGATTGTTGCTGTTAAATGAGTATATTGTCGGTGGATGGAGGAAGGACAAGGAGGATTTTTGATGTAAAGAATAAAGTTGAAAGGATAAGAGGTATGTGGTAAAAAAATTGGGGTAATCTATTTTTTATAGAAGGTTATCCCAAATTGTAAAATATACAGTATTATTTATGTATACTTAAAAAAATACATAAAGTAAAAGGTAGTGAAAAAAATGCACATACGATATAAATGCAAATACAACAAATAAAAAAATCACATATTAAATATACGAGAGTCAAAAAATAATGCTAACTGTTCATTTAGGCGGTAAAAGAAAAACAATTAGCCAGCCATATAGGTGATTTAAAAGAAAATAATAACAAAATAAATAAATAATACTTACCGTCTATTTAGGCGGTACAAGAATAGTTAACTAGCCATATAGGCGGTATAAAATAAAATAATAACAAATGAAATAAAGTGTCCTTGCCATTCATAAAGGTGACGTATTATTCAATAAAATATTTTATGGGTTATTTGTCTTGCAACATTTAGTACTTGTTTCTCCCTTATCATCTTTAGTTCTTTTATTCCTTTATGTGTGTTTATGTTTAGTTGATGTTATTGGAGCATTATTAGTTGGTTGTATTGATGAATTATTTGTTGGTCGTACTGGTGGAATATTAGTCGGTGGGACTAATGGATTATTAATTGGTCGTATATGTGAATTACAAGTTGGTGGTACTGGTAGACCATTAATATTATTGGGATATTATATCGAAGCTGATTTAAATCAGTCCTTACTGGGTTTGTAATGAAGGGTATGAAATTATGCTCAATAATCGAATATAAACATGTCTTAGAAACACCTTGGATGACGATGTTGATATTATTTGATTGTTGGTCCATTTTGTGGGTACTGATGAAAAAAAATGCTTAATTAGGTTTATTAAAAAGTAATTACCTTCTTGATTATTAAGGGTAAATTTAGTGCTGATAACGTGTTAAAACTTAGATAAATAAGAAGGAAGTAAAATGAGTAAAAGTTAGAAGATAGAAAGATTTTTACTGATTGGTGTGATTTCTACCTTGGTGAACTTCCATATTTATATGCAAGTTCTACCAACAATTACATTGAATGTATTCACATTAGGGTAAATTCATTAATTATCTTTTACATTATAATTCAACAGAAAGTTTGTTATGAAAAACATAAGCTTTAACCAGTAGGGTAATGACACCTAGGCTACTGCTCACACTCACATATTATACAAACTTATACAACACCTTACTCTGTTTTATACAAATTACAACTATAAGCAGAAGAACACCAAGTCTTATGATGTTTCTAATCTTCTCAAAACACAATTTGCATCCTAGCATATCTATAACTGAAATGAAAGCTTCAAAGAGGTTCAACAATAAAAAACAAATGAAAAATATAATGCAAAGATGAACATAAGTGTTTATGAGATATCATGGATACCTAACCCTCAAATTTAGTTTATTACATTGAATTCAGCAATTACAAGTATAATAAACCTCCCCTTATCTTGAGAACAATCCTCTTAAGATCACAAAATGCTTAAACAATGATGAACACTCTCAAGTTTCAATCAAAGTAAAGCTCTCTCTCAATATGTGTTTGTGGTGCCTTGTTCTTATGAATGATGCTCCCTTTTATAGATGAAGGAAACCGTCTTTCATAGAACCACACTCAATGCACCATCAAAGCACAATTACATCACCAATTAATCATCGCAATTAGTATGACAATAAACTCAATAAACATAGTAATTAATCAAGGAATACTATGCTCTACCAAGTCATACCGTAGCTAAAACATCCCAAAAGGAATCCTAGGCAAAGTGCTCGAATGAAGACCCCATGTGCTCGAACGAGCACTTAGTTCAGAACACACTTGTACAATGTGCCTTGAATGAGCACACCTCTCCAGTTCACTTTTGACTTAGTTTACTTGTTGCCTTGTTCGAGCAACCTTCATACCATGCCTTGCCTTGTTGAAGGCATGGTTCCACCCTTTAGTGAAGCCTCATTTGCCTCACATTAAGCACTTCATCAATCGTTTCAAACTTTAGTTCACTCACATATGACACATCCTCATTGTTCCTCTCCAAAGTAGAAACTAAGACATATGTTCGATTAAGTGATCAAATTCATCATCATTGTTAAGTGTTTTGGCACTTGTATTAACAATAACCATTAGCGTATATTTAGAATAGTTCCGAAAAGATATAGGGGTGTTCAGATATCGGCTTTTACATTGGTTTTTGGTTGACTTTTGGCTTTAGGCCTGCTGGTTGGTCAAACAGCCAAAAAATATTTGGAAAATGGTTTTCAAGCCACTGAAATGTTGTCTTTTAAACTAAAATAAAAAGCTACTCTAGTTAGCTTTTGACTTGTTGATCCACTTTTTCTCTAATAAACAACTAACAGTCAATACAAATTTACCAAACATCTTCATAAACAGCTGGTTTTTCAGCTATCTAAAAAATCGACAATAACAGCCAATATTTCCAACTAGTCAAATAAGCCAACTAAAAAAACCAATAGCCAACAACCAGCAGTCAATTGCTAAACACCCCATACTCCTGCTGTCACGCTATGATCATCCTCAAGTTTAGCTTATACATGTATCGTACATATTTATCAATATTTTCAATAAAGTTCTGGGATGATGACTCATGTTGATATTCCTTATTAACTCACAGCTGATCTGGGAAAGCTGTGTCAAAATAGTTAAGCAACTCCCTCTGCCGCGTTTTTTAGGTCTTTAAAATATTAGTTCTAGTCTTGTTGGACCTCTTGAGTTTTGATGATGACTACACTTAAGCAAATATGTGTTTAGAGATTGTGTGCAGGTCGATATCCGATTAATTGTGATCGTTGATAGTACCTGTGGCTTAGTTCATGGAAATGTACGTGTCAAAAGGATCCGAAAGATGTTAGAAGAAGTATATCGCTTGGGATGTAAAATGGAGACAGCAGGTCTACTGTTCCTAAGTTGGATGTTCTAGCAAAACTGGATTCTGGAAACAGCGCACTGTTCCCAAACCAAAGTCAGCTTACGTTAACTAATAAATTCTGATTTTTATTTTTTAGTTGATGTATTTAAATTAATTTGTTGCATTTATTTATTATAGTTAATTGGCAAAAAGTTTTCTTAAAATTACTTTACGTATGAGCCTCTAAATAAAGATCCTTTATTTTAGGATCTATTTTTAGTAAATATTGGATTTGCTAAAAATAGAAATAGTGGTTGTTGAATGGGTCTTAGCTATCATTATTAACCGTCTTTATACCTACAAGTTAGCAAGTAACCATTCGTAATAAGCATAACCATTTCTATTTATAGCAAACACGTTCCAGCAGTTATTACTGGAACAGGAACTGCTGTTTGTGAAACTGCTGCTTAAAGGGAACAGAACCTATTATTAGGGAACAACGGTTATTGCTAAATAACCGTGGGCTTGAATTGGTCAACTTTAAATGCCTATTTTTAAGATTAACCGTAGGAAGACTTGGTTATTAAAATCCACATTACTCCCATGATCTTTCGATAGGGAATAATGGATTGGAATATTCCTTATTCTTAGGGATTTTAGCTCTATAAATAAGAGACTCGGTTATTCATAAAAACTTGCCTTAGTATGAGCCATTAAATCATACGTAATTTTGGGAAAATTTTTACAAGAAAATTTTGTTTTAAAAATGCCAATTAATTTATAATATTTTCTTGTGCAACTCATTGATTTTATTTTTAGAGAATTTTTATCCTTTTGTAAGGGTTTTTGAGAGAATTTGTAATTAGACTCGGGTGAGTCTAAGGGGGAAATTAGATAGCTTTTAATGAAGCTAGAGAAGAGATTAGCTTTGAGTAAAGCTAAGGAGAAAGCTTCTAGTGAAGCTAGTGGTGAGAATTAGCTTTTAGTGAAGCTAAGTTTGTTGCTTTGAGTGAAGCAATTTGAGAGAGAAGAGTTGGCCTAGTTGATGCGCTTCGAGTGAAGTAAGATGTTTAATGTAATTGTAACGAGTTGCCTTAAACATAGTGGAGAATTTACAAATCCCGAGGGGTCGTGGTTTTTCCTTCTATTTAGGCCTAGAAGGTTTCCACGTAAAAATCGTTTGTCTCTTTTAATTATTTCGCTCTAAGTTTAAGCTTTATTAATTTTATTCAATTCCGCAAAAACAGGGCAAAAACGCTTAAACTAGTAACAACAACAATTCACCCCCCCTCTTGTTGCTGTTCCCGTTTCTAATTGAGTCTACAAGTCTTGATTCCACCATTGTTGTTGAGGTTTAATAATAAAATTTGTGGTATTATGGTGTTGAATATTTTAGTTGGGTCTTATATATTAAAGAAACTTAACAAGTATGTCAGATATAACTGTAGTTGTGAATACAATGATCAAAATGATGGTAACAATGACCAAGATCATTTGCCAAATTCTTAGAAGAAAGTGGACGTCAAATAATATGAAGAGTGTAGCTGAACAATTAAATAGAACTTTTAAGAACACGGTATGAAGTATGATTTTTCATTCAATTTTACCATAATCACTCGGAGAGTGCATTAAAGACTACGACTTACATTCTAACTCGATTACTAACTAAAGTAGATGATAAAATACTGTGAGTTTTAGACTAGAAGAAAAATTAAAGTACTTGTAAGTCGTAGTCCAACAAAGACCCCATATATCTAAAACTCGATTACTTACATTCTTTACATCAAAAATCCTCTTTGTCCTTCCTCCATCCACCGATAATATACTCCTATAACAGCAACAATTCATCTTCTTCCTCTTCCATACTTTTAGATTTGAATAAAAATTTGCTAAAATCAAATTATAATTCTCGTTAATTATAGGTTTGGTGGTCCTTCTTCTAGCATTAGGACTCATAATAATTGTGAAGAAGTAATTTATTTTGAACAAGAAACAAAATGCACATGATTTTCTTTGTCATACTTTTTTGTTCATTAGTGTGTTTTGTATTTTAATTATACTAATATATTGTACATATGCTATTTTTTACCTTCTTTAGCATTTATTGTCTTTAGTTTTATATATTTTTTTCTTCATGCTTATTATTATTATTGTTATTATTATTATTATTATTATTATTATTATTATTATGAACCATATTTCATTTCATAAAAAGATACTTTACAAGAAGTTGGTGGGGAGTCGAGCAACAAACTGAGCACCCATACCCTTTTCGATACAAAAAGCTAACCTCTGAAAAATATATGCCCTAGACTTGGAGCTACTTGAGTGACTCATGAAAAATTTTATTATTATTATTATTATTATTATTATTATTATTATTATTATTATTATTATTATTATTTATTGGCAAACAAATTTTTTTTATATATAAGCCAAAACAAAACAAAATAGTCAAAAACAAAAAGGGCAAACCAACCAATTTGCATCAGTATGGAAGATGGACCTACTTTATATGAAGGGTTTCCCAACCCACTCTTCATGTGCATAGGGAAGGAAAGCCTTCAAGCACTACAATGAGTCAAGACAACCTAAATACAAAGTTAGACAAAAAGAAACAAGAGACTAAAGCCAAGGAAACTGCTTTCCATTAGAGATTACAGCAATTCTAGCCTTTACCTCTTGTTTGATTCGACAGACTATCTGATCAGGTCTATTAACATAATTACTCCATAACGCATCATTCCTGGTTGTCCAGATATAATACACTGTTGAAGTGTAGATGGCACAAAGAATCTGTTGTTGGAATCTATTGAGCTTAAATTTTCGGGTATCCATTGTGCTAACAGACTTCAGCTTGACTCCTGTCCATTGTCTGATTCCATCCAAGCAAAGGTTACTGAAAGAGCACTCAAAGAACAAGTGAGCACTAGTTTCAGTTGCAGTTGCACAAAGTGGACATAAATCATCATCAGTAACTCCAATGCTATCACGGTTATCTTTGGTTCTGAGCTTACCTAGAGCCATGAGCCAACAAATGATTCTAGTTTTAGGAATAAAATATCTACTCCAAACTAGATTTCTCCATTGCATCTTGTTTTCGAGTTCAGCATTTCCAGGTGCACTTCTATAATGGAGTATTGATCTTGATCAATCCAGTGCCATAAAAGGTCCTTGACTTTGCACAATTTCTTGATTACCCAAATAGCTATTGGAGGAGCATTAAAGATTCTCTAGTTACCACCTTTTGTATATATCTTATGAACCCATCAAACCCAAAGAGAATCCTTCAAACAACAAATATGCCATGCAATTTTTCCAATGGAAGCTTGAATCCAAACCAACAAATTACGAATGCCCAAACCACTTAATTTCTTAGGTTACACACATTCAACCATTTAACTTTCCTCGGTTTCTGAGATTTAGCTGTACCAAACCACAAGAAGGACCTACATATAACATTGATGATACTAATAACCTTTTTAGGTATGATGAAAATCTAGCACCAATATGCTGAGACGCCAACCAACACATAATTTATTAGTTGAAGTCTGGCTGCATATGATAGGTATTATTATTATTATTATTATTATTATTATTATTATTATTATTATTATTATTATTATTATTATTATTATTATTATTATTATTATTAGTAGTAGTAGTAGTAGTAGTAGTATTATTATTATTTCTCTTGTTCTTGATTTATTCCTAACTTTTTTATCTACAACTAATGCATAATAATAAACCAAGGGGGAGAATATCATAAAATTAAAACATCATAATTTTGTTATGGTTTATTATTATAAAAATATTAGAATTAGTGCATCGTCATAAACCAACAAAATAAGTATATTTATATAGCAAGTATGGCAGAGATTACCAAAAGATTATTCAACATATTAGAGTTAACTGGACAAAAATTCTTAGAATGGAAAGAAGATGTGATCATCAACTTAGAAGCTTAAGGACTTGAACATACCGTATTGGAAGTAAAAGAAAAGGATCCAACAATGGAACTCAAGCTACCAAAAACAAGGTAGCTACAAATCAAGAAAAGGCCAAAGCTTTAGTCCTCTTGAGAAATCATATACATAATAGCCTTAAATCTAAATATTTATTCATAAAAGATCCCAAAACTTTGTGGGACTCCCTTATTGAAAGATTTTATGACCACAAAAGGGTGCTTCTTACACAAGCTAGCCATGAGTGGAAGAATTTAAGATTTTCTGATTTTAAAACTCACGATGAGTAGAATTCAACATTATACAAAACAGCATCAATGTTAAAATACTGTGAACACTCGGTGACTGATGCAGAAATGATTGAAATCACTTTATCTACTTTTCATCCATCAAATATTATTTTGCAACAACAATATAGGAAAAGAAATTTCAAAAGATATTCAGATCTAAGTGTAGTACTTTCACTGGCTGAACAACATAATAGTCTTGTCTGGAAAAATCATAATATGAGACCTCATGGATCTCAGATTATCTTTGAGACACACTCTACTAAAACAATGTGCCTGAAGCACATGCTGTTTAAAATAAAGGCCGTGAAACTTATAATATCTTTGGTAGAGAACACAAAAATTTTCGAGGAAGAGGACGAGGACATGGTCGTAGAAATTTTATTGGGCATGTTTGAAAGCTCCAAGGATCCGGTAGAGGCCACTTTCCCCAAAATTGTCAAAATGGTTATTAGACTAATAATTTTCAAAGGGAAAAATAAGGTTGATATCACAATAAAAATAGCCATCCAGAAGGAAAAGAAAGTATTTGTTACAAATGTATCATGACAGGGTATTGGGCACGTACATGTCGTACTGCTAAATATTTGGTGGAGCTGTATCTAGCTTCCAAAAAAAAGGAAAAGGTCACTATCCTAAAGCGCAAATAATATTTTTCTGAGTTGAAGATGGTGAAAGTAGATGTCACCACAATCTCTGGAACTACCAAACTAAAAGAAGGATATGATAAAGCTTAAATAATACTTCCAAATGGACAAAACTAATAATTAAAGATGCTTTACATTCGAATAAATCTCGATGAAATCTCATAAGTTTCAAAGATGTACGCCAAAATGGTTATCATTTAGAAACCATGACCGAAAATCATTATGAATATTTATGTATCACATTTGAAAAATGCGGCAAGAAGATCATTCTTGAAAAATTACTAGCATACTCATCAGGATTATATGATATTGATATAAAACTGGTTGAAGTAAACATGGTGTCCAACTAGAAGTTAGATAATAAAGAAATGATGAATTGATGCCATGACCGATTGAGTCATTCTGGTATGGGAATGACATGAAAATTTATTGAAAATTCAATTAGGCATCCAATGAAGAAAATGAGAATTCCCCAACTAGATGAATAATCATGTTCTGCATGCTCACAAGGAAATTGATAATTAAACCATTGTTAAATAAAATTGCTACTGAAACTCATAAGTTTCTAGAACGAATTCATGGAGATATATGTGGGCCAATTAATCCCGCTTCTGGGCTATTTAGATATATAATGGTGTTGATTGATGCCTCGACATGATGGTAACATGTAAGTCTCTTATTAACTAGAATTGTGGCATTTGCGAAATTACTTGCTCAAATCATTCAATTGAGAAATCAATTCCCAAACTATATAATTAAACGAATAAGGCTTGACAATGCTGGAGAATTTACATCTCAAACTTTTAATGATTATTGTACGTTAATTGGAATTGACGTAGAACATCAAGTGGCTCAAGTTCATACTCAAAATGGTCTGGCTAAATCATTGATTAAAAGACTCCAATTAATAGCAATGCAAGAACATTATTAATGAGGTCAATATTGCCATCATCTGCGCGGAGTCATGCAATAATACATGCATCATCATTGATAAGATTGAGACCAAGTGTTTATCATAAATATTCATCACGACAATTAGTGAAAGGTCAAGAACCAAATATATCACACTTGAAAATATTTAGATGTACAGTACATGTCCTTATTGCACCACCACAAAATAAATATTTAGAACCAATGACTGGTGATTTATTTAATGCTAGATTTGCATATTGTCATTTTAATGAGACAATATTTCCATCCTTAGAGGAAGAGAAAGTGGACCCAAACAAAAAGGAAGTAGATCTCACATGGAATGCAATGCATTGAAAATATATGATCCACAAACAAATGCTTTTGAACAAGAACTTAGAAAAATTGTCTATAATCAATATATTGCAAACAAATTATCTGATGCATTTGTAGAAACGAAGCAAGTGACAAAATCATTTGCGATAAAAGTACCAGCACGAATTGAAATTCCCATTGATAACAAAGCCACTGAAAATGAATGTAACGGATTGTTCTTTTCTAAATATAGGTTTAATATAATATAATAGTGAGTAATGGTAAACCGGAAGTTTATCGAGTCGTTATTATTGCAGAAAAATAGTATTTTCAAAAAAAACCAAAACTTAAATTAAAATATAATTTTACGTACATCTTGCTTTAATACATAATTATCGTTATTACATACCCATTATATAAATTACATACTTACTTTATCCTAATATAACATAGACCATACAATAGCTTCTTAATAATCCCATGTAAAGTCACCTGCAGCATCTGTTCTCGTTATAAGGGAACAACCAATGGGAATCGGTCAGCTAATCAGCCGAGTATAAAAACTTGCCAGCATAATACAAGTATGCAAATATGTGCATTTCAATAAGTAATATGAAAAATGATTTATGTAATATAGACGATTCATTTTTTTATGTTAATTATATATATATATATAACTTCTGGTCCTTCTGCTTGAGTACTAGAGCATGATTTACTATCACTTCTGCTTGAGTGTTAGGGCATAGAATCCGATTACTAATTTAATGAATGCAAAACATTTGATCTTTATTTGATATATGTAAGGGTCTGTTAGGGTGAGGTAAACCAAAACCCATAATTTAGTGAGAGTCGTCACTCCTCCAGTACGATGTTGCTCAAGCCACAGGTCAGGTTAAATAACCTTACTGTGTTCGCCGTATTTTACGTGCCGGAAAACACGTCCCACATTTTTTATATGTCGGAATCATAGTTCAGCATTTCAACACAATAATATTTACCAAATAGTGTTGTGTGCCAAATTTCATGCTAAACAAACCAAGTTTGAACTACTTTATAAGAGAAAGTGCCAAAAACGCATAGAAAACAATAAAAACGCAACTTAGCATGTAATTTCAAGCATATGACTATTTTTTTTTATCAATTCTAACCATTTCAACACAATAATATCTACCAAATAGTGTTGTGTGCCAAGTTTCATGCAAAGCAAACCAAGTTTGAACTACTTTATGCAAGAAAGTGCCAAAAACGATTAAAAAACCTTAAAAATGCAACATAGCATGTAATTTCAAGCATATGACTATGATTTTCAATTTTGACCATTTTAAGAAAATAATATATATCAAATAGTATTGTGTGCCAAGTTTTATGCCAAACAAACCAAGCTTGAACTACTTTATGCGAGAAAGTGTCAAAAAAGCTTTAAAAACATTAAAAACATTAAAAACGCAACTTAGCACGTAATTTCAAGCATATGACTATGATTTTGAATTCTGACCATTTCAACACAATAATATATACAAAATAATGTTGTGTGCCAAATTTCATGCCAAACAAACCAAGTTTGAACTACTTTATGCGAGAAAGTATCAAAAACGCACACAAAACCTTAAAAACGCAACTTAGCATGTGATTTCAAGCATATGACTATGATTTTCAATTCTAAAAATTTTAAAAAAATAATATTTATCAAATAGTGTTGTGTGCCAAATTTCATGCCAAACAAACCAAGTTTGAACTACTTTATGCGAGAAAGTGCCAAAAAGGCTTTTGACTATTATTTTCAATTCTAACTCTCTCAATACAATAATTTATACCAATGCAAATAGTGTTGTGTACCTTTACTATTTTCCATTTCGGATATGTGGCTCTCAAACTAGAGTCTATTTGTCCACGCACTTTCTTCATTGTGCTACAATAATAACACATAGGAAAATTATAGGTATTATATATATCAATGCATATAATAGTATTAATGTAATTATATACATCATTTAAATGAAATATCATTAGTAAAATAAAATTACGCATTCAACAAGGCTTTGAATCTTGTGTTGCGAGGTGGGCTTCGAGGTTTATGTAAAGAATCGAAGACGTGCACGATATTAGTCAAAGGACATATGACCAGGAGCATCCAATGAGCACTACAAACGCAAATTTAAAATCAAGATATTAGAGAACATGTGAACTTAGATAAAAATAAGATCAATTTGAAAAATAAAACCTACTCTTCAATAGATGGAGCCAAAATGAACGTGTGTTTGGCTGCGAGCAAATGTTTCAAAGCACCCTCAATATATGTTTTGACATCATTTGGCTTTTGGTCGCATCTAACATCCGCAATCGATTCAGGACAAAACTATCTAATTTTTATTGGAGGTTCGCAACAATTCAGCTCATCAAAAGCCACTCTAAACTCACCAATAAGAAATTCTGTTAGTCGTTCGATTATTAAAACAATTAAACAATAAAGCCCAAAACGTAAGATAATAAACATCACCTCATGTAAACATGGATAAGAGCGATGTTCAACATTTCTCCTCTCAATAATTCTCCGATATCACTCCGACCAATAACTACAAAGGAGGCCTCATCAAAACTGAATTGGTCCTTATTAAGGTGGAGTATTATTGGGTCCTCCTCTGCCATACGTGATGCACATGTGTGTAGTCACTTGAAATCTAGAGAGAGATCCTTTAGCTCCTCTTCAGTCAAAATTGGATTCGCTCCCATCGACTTTAAGCTTTTTGTATCAGCAGATCCCTTTGATGAGGAAACGATCCCTCTCTTAGAGCCCTTTGGACTCTTAGGATATTTATTTAAATTTATACAATTTAATTAGTGTTAGCATACAATCAAAATAATAAAAATAAATAAGATACAAAATGATTATTACCTTGGTAGTGAATCGGACCTAAGCCTATGACCATATGACGAAACTACCTTGGCCCATTCTAGCATTGGAACTAAAAGTGAGAATTCTTCAAACCCCTTTACAATAGTTTCTACAGTCACACTTATGTGGCCACCTATAACAGGCAGGGAATGCACTGTTTGGCCCTCTTTGATTGGCTATGCCACACCATATGAAACCTCAGTTAAGTCGCCAACACTGACAACACCTAACTGAGGCAGCAAAAGAGAACAAGGAGTGGCCTCCTGAAAATTGTGTCGTTTAGTATAATTAGCATCATATTAAAATAATAAAACGCGTTGCAATTTAAATTAATAGGTTCTTATATATTTAAAAACTCTGTACCTTTACCACTGGCTCGGGTGTTGGTTTTGGATTTTGAGCAACGGAGTTCATGGTCTCCGGTGCAGGATTTTGAGCTACGGGGGTAATGGGCTGGGGTGTTGGATTTTGAGCTACGGGGTTAATGGGCTCGGGTTTTTTATTGACCGAAGCCTTAGCATCCCCATGTTGACTTTGCTAATCCTCGACAAACATATTTTCCAAGTCAACAGTGGGTGCTCCCATCTTCTGCAAAATGAATGCAACTTTGTCGAGAACGTCCTTAGTAATTTCCTTTCTGATGGTTGCTACTTCTTCAGGTGGCATCGTTCTGGATGAGTAGCGACACACTCTTTGTCGAAGGCGTTCTTTAATCCCACACAAACGCCTCCTTTTCCGACTACCCGCCCTTTATGGTCTTTCCCTAAGACCATATGGAATGCATCAACATTGCCTCTAGGGTGAACTCCCCCGTTGGTTCTTTTTCCTTCCAGCCCATCTGTTCAAATAAAAAGTGACACATATAACAATTAGTTTAAGTAAATCAAAGCCAAAAAATACAAAACAAATCAAGCATATAATTAATAATTTCAAAACTCATCACAGCATCAGCAACCTTCTTCATTCCCGAAAACGCAAGGTGAACTCCTCATTAGCATGTGCATCAAACACGGAAACACATTCATCCCACATCTTTCTCAAATCCTCAACGAGAGGTGCAAGATATACATTTATGTCATTGCCAGGTTGTTTAGGGCCTGAGATAAGAAGCGAAAGCATGATGTACTTACACTTCATACACAACCAAGCTGGAAAATTATAGATCACTAACAGTACCGGCCAAGTACTATCTTGAGAACTAATATTTTCGAATGGGTTCATTCCATTTGTACACAGTTCGAGCCTTAAATTACGAACTTCATCCCCAAATGTCTTATGCAACCTATCAATACTCTTCCACTCCGGAGAATCAGATGGATGTGTGAGCAAGTGACCTTTCTTCACCCTATCTGCATGCCACCTTAAATTTAACGCATCTTTCTTTATAAAAAACAAGCGCTTGAATCTACGTATTATTGGAAGATACCACAATACCTTAGCCGGGGGCCCTTTAGCATCCCCATCCCCTTTACGCTTGTAATGCGATAACCCACACCTAGGACACTCTTCTAATTTCTCATTTTCATTCCGATACAATACACAATGATTCGGACACGCATGAATCTTTTGGTACTCTAAGCCGAAAGGACACATGAGCTTTTTGGCATAATATGTCGACTTTGGAAGTTAATTTCCCTCAGGATGCATCTCACCTAACGCTTCTAATAACATTTTGAAACTAGTGTCACTCCAATTGAACTTTGACTTAATGTTGAAAATTGTCAACACAGCTGTTAGTTTGGTGAACTTTGTATATCCAGGGTACTAAGGCTTTTGAGAAGCCTCTGTCAACAAGTCAAAAACACGAGGACGTTTTCCTAACTCATCCTCGACTCCCTCCATCATCTCATCAACACGATCTACATCCTCATCGACATTCTCTTCATCTGTCTCATACCCATCAATACGATCTACTACATCCTCATTGACATCCACATTATATTGACATCCTCAACAACACATTTTTCTTTGTAAACTCTCTCCTCACCATGCCAAACCCAAACATGATATGGAGGCCTAAACCCACGTCGAAGTATGTGATCCCTAAGGACATCGACACTATCTACCTTTGATACATTTCCACACTTGACACATGGACAATAAAAACCAACTACAGGGCCTTAAATACTCCTAATGTTCTTGAAAATCTCTTTGCACCATAAGTGGGGAGGATTCCAAAGCATTCCACCCAAACAAGCCTATCATCAAAACTAAAGTTTAAACCTATCTCTACATTATCAAAAAGGTCCTAAAGTGGACTACTAAATCCCATGAATCCTTACCTATTTTTTTTAACTCAAAGACTAGTAGGATTTTTGTTGGGGTTAACTATTCCATCCTCACAATAGGTAGATTTAGGGCTTTATTTTTTCTTCATTAGATCCATTTGATCAACACCCTTACACTTCTCGCCCACAATTGACTTGCGCAACCATGCTGAAGTTTCTTGATTTATAACCCCCAGGACTGTTGTCACAGTTCGATAACTTGAAGACTCTATTTGTGTATCTTTTGCAAATTGTACCATCTTCCCTTTTTATTATCTTGTGACAAAATTCACCTCTTCTTACCTTCATTTGTAGAGTTAGACATTTATTTCCCTCTTAAATTTACCCTTAATACAAAAATGCCCGTAATACTAAATTGCACATGACAATTCAAATGCGTAATAAGTTTTTGCACAGATATAACTTTAAACTTAAAGTGTGAAACAAAAAGAACATTATGTTTAGTCTATTAGATAAAGAAATAGTCCGTATGTAACTAACAACTTTCTTACCATTTAGTATAGTAACTAGATGTTCTTTACTAGCAATACCTTAATAGTTAATGAAATTGGTAAGATTATGGCACATAATATGATCAGATGCTCCACTATCAATAATCTATGTACTACCTTCAAGACAACATAAGAGAAGATGCCCATCATTTATGGCACGTAATAAGTATATTAACACTCGTCACCCTCCTTTCTTGCTTGTTGATACTGTATATTGGTAAACTTTACAGTAACTAACCCTTCAAAAGTATCTTTAGGAGACTATTCCCATTACCATTCATAAGAAGGTAGAAGCTGGTTCCCAAAGGGAACAGGGTAAAGCTGTAAGGGAAGAGGAAGTCTCTAAAGAAGAAGAGGGTGAGGCACTAGATATTAATGATGATGATGATGATGACAGTAATGAGGAGGTTCGAATGCCGGTCAAGAAGAAGCCTGTTGTGACCCCAAGGAAAAGTCGTAGGCTTGCTTCCAAAGGAAAACATCCGGTTGTTAGTTTGGATGATAACTCTTCCTCTCACACCGCACTTGAGCCGCAAACAACTGCACCTCTCTCACCAAAACCTGCCACATCACCTACACACCATATTCCATCACCTCCACCTTCACCTATTCTTGCCACACCACCACCATACATCTCACCTGATTTAGGTTTTGCTGAATTCACTAACAAATCCTTTATTCCCACAGCTCTAACAGATCTTGTTCTCTCCCAGCTAAAAGATTTGCAGTCCCAGCTCTTTGCTTTTCAAGATGAGGTTCGTGTCTCCCTTGCATCTATCACTGATCAGCTTACTCTGATGGAAGCCCGTCTAGGAGCCAAGCTCGATACAGTGGAAGTGCAGACCGAATTCATAGACGAAGAAGAGCATGATCCTTGACTCCTCTCTTCTTTACTCTTGCTGACCAATCAATCAATCAATCAATCAATTAAACATTTATTTTCGTTTCAATGTACCAAAATGAGTACAATGTCTGTATCTTAATACTCTTTTAAGCATGGCTACTAACTTTCCTTTTGTTTGTGACTTTAATACATTGCATAACTAATCTGTATAAATTACTATTTGCTTTTTATCACTGCCACTGCCTGCTTATCCTTTTAATTGCTATTCTCATATGTTTAGTGTTGTGGTATGAAGGCTCCTTTCCTTTTTGAATGATGTCAAACGGGGGAATATTTGGCAGAAACTTAAAGGTATGCTTGATCTATGACTTAGTTCAATATTCTTATTTATTTTACCTAAGGATAGTGAGTATGCTCTGATGATGTTCTGATAGTGAAGCTCTGATATCCTAATTGGTTAAGCTTTGAATATTAGCTCTGATTATTCTACTTGGTTAATTGAAAAATGAAAAGCTCTGATATAATATGCTATATATTTTAATATTCTAGACATGCTGAGCTCTGATTATTATACTCTAAAAAGGAAGTATAGTATAGATTTGCTTTAATGCTTTAATTTGATAACATTATACTTAGGCTTTATACTTTAATATATTTACATTTGACTTGAAATATATGTTTTGATGAAATCCTTGATTATATGCTCTGATATGTTTACATTTAAATGAATAATATATGTTTTGAATATTTGCTTTGGTACTTAGTATTATTATTGCTCTGGTACTCAGTATTAATGTGATGATGTTCTAATTATGCTCAGGTTTAATATCTTAGTAAGCTATGTTATTTTATTTTAGATTTATTTAAAGACTTAAGCAATAAACTTCTTCTAATGCTCTGATCATGCTTATGTTATTTTTAAATAATTCTAAATATTAGATTAATCTGTTATTTTTTTATGCTTGGTAAATTATATTGTAACGAGTTCATTTACTAAGTTATGTAGAGTAGCTTTAATCTCTGGCATGCTTTAAAATATTGGTTTTACTCTATTTTGTTTAAGTTTGTTTAAAAGTTTGTCATCATCAAAAAGGGGGAATTTGTTCGCTCTTTTAGGTTTTGATGATGACTACACTTTATATAAACAAATGTATTTTTAGAGATTGTATGCAGGTCGATATCTGGTCGTGATTAAGATCGTTGATAGTGCCTATGACTTAGTCTATGAACGTGTACTCGTCAAAAGAATCCAATGAAATTAGATAAGGTATATCGCTTAGGATGTGAAATGTAGACAGGAGGTCTTCTGTTCCCAAGTTTGATGATATGACGTTACTGGAAAATGGAAACAGTACGTTGTTCCCAAACTGAAGTCTAAAGAAGTTACGTCTGCTGGAAAATTCTGATTATTATATTTTCTGATTTTTTGTTGATGTATTAGTTAAAATTAATTTGTTGCATTATTTAATAATTAAGTTAATTGGAAAATATTTTTTAAACCATCTTAAAATAACCGTGTGATTTTAAAATAGTGGAATATTTCTCTCCTTATTTTCTCCTTAAAAATAGGCTTTTATTTTGGATCTAAATTAAGTGAGTAACTAACTTACCTATTATTAGAAAAAGGGGAACCATAGCTTCGTTATGGAAATAATTACAAGTGTTTAACCGTGAGTTTTCCTTATAATTCAAGATCCATATTATTCTCCTTAATTTAAGGGATAAGGGAATAATGGGTAGTTACTTTCTTTTTCTTAGCAAAACAAACTCTATAAATAGAGGACTTGTTTGTTTCTCAAAAATTGCATTCGTATGAGCCAAAGAAATCATACGAGAGAGATTGAGAAAATTAACAAGAAGTATTTTGTTCAAAAATTGCCAATTAATTTATAATATTTTCTTGTGCAACTCTTTAATTTTATCTTTAGAGAATTTATCCTTATAAAGAGTTTTTGAAAGAATTGTTATAACTAGACTTTGGTAAATCTAGGGAAGAATTAAAAAGCTTCTATTGAAGCTAGAGAAGAGAATAGCTTTGAGTAAAGCTAAGAGAGAAGCTTCAAATGAAGCAAGAGAAAGAGAAAGAGAAGTTGGCCTAGTAAGAGAAGCTTCGAGTGAAGCAAGTTGTTTTATGTAATTGTAACGAATTGTCTAAAACATATTGGAGAGTTTTGAAATCACGAGGGGTCGTGGTTTTTCCTTCTATTTAGGCCTAGAAGGTTTCCACGTAAAATTGTGTTGTCTCTTTTACTTTTTCGCATTAAGTTTAAGTTTTAATTCTTGAATTTAATTCCGCAAAAAACAGGGCTAAAATACTTAAACTTATTAAAACAACAATTCACCCCTCTCTTGTTGTTGTTCCCATCTCTAACACTGTCTACAACATTGAATCACAATAGGGGTCACATTGATTACTATAATAAGTGAAGAGAGTAGGAAGACGAATGATAAAACTTGGTCCACAGTATTTTAGTATGGTCCACACAAGAGTTTCTCTATTCACTAGCTCTTGCCCTAAATCAGATGAATGTAAGAAATATACTAATGTTAGATTCATAGTGGGATCTACCAATGATTGATCATTCTAATTGCTTTTCCATTTCCATGATACACCATTTTTTATTTAAAGAGGCTAGGAAAGGAACAAGAAAGAAAGGTTTCAAGATGGCGTTTGTGACCAGATACAGAAAAAATCATTCAAATGAAAGGAAACTCTCAAATTGGCTTTGTTAACATGTTGAAATTTACACCAAGAGTAGTTGTACAGTGGAGGAACTAACTCCTAACTTTTAGTATTTGACACACCTTCATCATGAACATCTAAGAATTCTTCTTTAGTTTGTGATTGTTTATGTTTGGTTATGAAATTAGATGTAACAACAAGCCAGAAAATAGAGTTATTCCATATTGAAGAGCAGTTATAAATCATAAGATCTAAAGTGTAAGTGATAGACACCCAGAAGTGTTCAATGATCCTGCTATAATGAAGATAAATCTTAAACCTGCAATTACAAGGTTAGCCTTATCCGAGGATGATCCTCAAAAATGTCTCTTTGATGCTCAAGTCGGTCCGGAAAATAAAAATATAAACATATAAGACTCAAATAGAAGACTAGGCCTCAAGATTTGGTAGGATGATGATATTAGAATTCTAGAAAGAGCGTAGTCAGAGGTTCTCTGAAGAAAAATAATATAATTAACACTATATAAGTTTAAAATGTCACATCAAGTGGGTATTTATATATATATTATTTGAAAATAGTTTTGAGGATTAGAAAATATGATGAGGCGATGTGAGATTATTTAATTGCCAAAATTATTATCATTGAGTTTTCTGGGAAAATGATTGGATAGTCACTTATATTATACTTAATAAATGATGATTATTTTTGTTTTATTTTAGGAGGTATTTAGTCAGTTATATATATTATATGAGTGTTCATTCAGGTAATCAGGTCAGTTTCGAACGGGTTTCATTCGGTTCAGTTTTATTTTGGATCAATTATTTTTCGAATGCGTGTTACGGCGGGTCACACTCAGGTCAGGTCGGTTAGTCACGATTCGGTTGAAGATCAGTTATTTGAGCTATCGAGTTAGCATCTATTCGTTGTCGGTTGAAGTTCGTGTCGTATAGTCTATCGGTCTCGAACTGTCTTCGGTTAATAATTGGTTCGGTTTTACCGGCTATAGATCGAGTTCGGGTATTATTTTCCAGTAGAATTCGGCTACAAATTACTAATTACTATAGATCGAGTCAATATCAGATTAAGTTGTTAAGACATTTTTTAATTGATGATCAGATTCTCCTTAGTTAAGGCAAAATAGTTTAAATGCAAATCAGTTAGTGATTATTACTTTGTTACTTTTACTTATTTGACTGTAAATTAAAATTAAAGTTTTATCATTTATCATCTAATTCGATTAAAAATAGTAAAATAAGCATTGATTATTGGTTATTAACTCTAAATATATGAAACCATGTATGTTGAGGTGTTCATTCGGGTGATCGGGTCGGTTTCGTACGGGCGTCATTCAATTTGGTTGTATTTCGGATCGGTTACTTTTCGGCTGTGTGGTTTAACGGGTCACACTCGGGTCGAGTCGGTTAGTGACGGTTCGGTTGGAGATCGGTTATTCAAGTTATCGGGTTAACATCGGTTTGGTGTCGGTTGAAGTTCGTGTCGAGTGTCAATCGGTCTCAGGTTGTCATCGGTTACTAATTGGTTCGGTTTTGTCGGGTACAGATCGGGTTTGGGTTTTTTTTTAACAGAATTTGGCTACGTATTATTAATTACTATTGATCGAATCAATATCTGTCATTTTTTAATTGATGACAAGATTCCCTTTACTTAAAGCAAAATAGTTAAAATGTAAATGAATTAGTAATTATTATTACTTTGTTACTTTTACTTGTTTGACTGAAAATTAAAATTATAATGTTCTATTAATTTTCATCTAATTCGATTAAAAGTAGTTAAATAAACATTGACCATTGATTATTAACTCTAAACATATGAAACCATGTATTTAAAAAATTTAATTTATTAAAATATCTAAAACTTTATTAGATTAACTAAAAAGATGATTGAATATGAGTCAATCATACTTCTATATTAAAATTGGTTCACGTTTACAGCAGTTCGATCTAAAATTAGTTCGGGTTAAGTGAGTTTTAGCCGGATAGAATTCGGTTTCGAGCAGGATTCGGGTCGGATATGACTCGGGTCGGTCATTATTAGGTTCGGGTATAATTTCAGTTCGATATACCTAAAAACGGAACACATTTTCGGATCGGTTTACTTTCGATTTCGGTTCGGGTTTTCGAGTCGGGTCACTTTTGAACAGCTCTACATCTATGTATATATTTTAATTTATTAAAAATTCTATTACTTTATTAGATTAACTGATAAGATGATTGAATATGAGTCGATCATACCTCTATGTTAAAAATTGGTTCAGGTTTACAACATTTCGATTAAAAATTCGTTAAGGTTAAGTTAGTTTTAGCCAGATCAAGTCCGGTCGTGAGCATGATACGGCTTGGGTATGACTCGGGTCGGTCACTTTTAGGTTTGGGTAATCTCGGTTAACGGTTATGTTATGGGGTCAAATAAATAAACCCGTAATTTATTTAGTCAAACCCTAACCACCCAACTCGGTTCAATAACTTCTTAAAATAACTACCCACTACTCATCATAACCTACCACTCACCCATCATACCCATGATTCCCACATTATTTCACCATCCAACCTCCATTCTACCATTATAAATACACGTCGCGTACATCATTTGCACCGAACTAAGCTTTTATATTGCTATCGTTACACCACAATAAATATTCACCCTCCTACGTACAATCTATACTGAACTAAATATTCCTTCAATTGATCTGAACTCATCCTACAATCCGTTAATCTTGTATTCATTCATTATGATATATTCAGTACTTTCTGTCTCCCGATCTGACTTGAGAGTCGGAGGGGTTTTCCGGGAAATCACCCCCCCGGATAAGGCTAACGTTGTATTGCAGGATTTGAGGTCTCATCAGCGGAAGGATCATAAACATTTTCAGCATATTGATGATTGTACCCGATTACACCTATCTCCAGGTATTTTAAGTGTCTTTTGCACTTCCTCGTTTCATCACCGAAACAGTTTGGCGCCGTCTGTGGGGATACAAAACATAAAAGTCATGTCTGTTCTACCAAAAACACAATCAACCTAGATCATTCTGTTTTTTCCAATTATGAGAGTTTCTAGATGAACACATGCACTCTTAATTTTTTCCCCGAAAATTACCTGCTCAAATGACGAGTATTTTTACACTAAATTAAGAGCCACCATTTTCTTTTATGCTATTTATTTCTGATTTTCGCGAGTAAGGGCACGTGACTGGCTATGCTTTCTATAATTATCATGGAAAGGATAAAAAATGCCTAATATATCAACATTTTGTGTCAAAGTGCATCAATTATAGTGACATGGCCTGGGTTTCCTAATCTACTGTTTCTTAGTCTTAAATATTTTGACGGTGCAAATGGAAGTTTTATTTTTGTCCCAATATTTTTTCTCGACCAGAAACAAAGACAATCATGTTTTGGTTGAGTATTCATCATCATTGGGGGCTAATGGCTAACCCCATAGGTAAACAAGAAGAACAATGATGATGATCATTCATATATTTTTACCAATCAAAAAATGCATATATTTTTCATGGCTCGTTCGGACTCTATTTAGTCCATGAAATCACGAGTGGGAATAAATTAAATTTTTACCGATCAGATCGAGAATATTTGGGCCGAATCATCTCACGTGTTTGTCATTATTCAAGGATATAAAGTTGGATCATATTGCTCTTATTCATCGATGTATACCGTTTCAATGTTGAGTTCGGTTTGATGCACCTTCTAAAGGGTTACTAGATCCGTAGAACGTTTCCAAACCAACTTCAATTGACTAAAAATCCCAGTCTTAATGTTGAAGTTCGGTTTGATGCGCATTCTAAAGGATTAGATGACCCATAGAACGTTTCCAAACTAGCTTCAACTAAGTGGTTTCGGTCTAAAGGACCATCATCTTATCTTTACTGTGTCGTATGTGAATATTTTCTGAATTTTTCTCGGCATCCATTATTTGTGAGGATTCGGAAATTATTTTTTAATGATGAAGATTTGATTTGAAGATCATTTTTCTATGAGGAAAAGAAGGTTCCCACTCGTGTGTGACCGTCTAATTATGTGATATATTTAATGCAGCTCTTTAATTTCACCATTTTTTGTCAACTCCAACTATGTGACCGTCTAATTAATAAGCTATATATCATAAGTGATTCGGATGCGATGAGTCATTCTGTACCATCGAATAGCCGGATTCTCTTGTCTAAGGTTATTATACAAGTTTTGTCTTTTGCCGTATCATCAATTTGTCCAAAATATTAAAAACTCGGACCACCCAAGGGCCTCCAATAATTTCGCAAAATTGTCTGAGTATTGAGAGTAGCTGAGTTATGCTATGACCGAATCATCGAAGACCCAGTTGAGTAATTGTCATGATGTATTATTATAAAGTCAGACCCAAGTTCGGTTTGATTCACCTTCTAATGGGTTATTAGATCCGTAGAACATTTCAAAACCAACTTCAAATGACTAAAAAATTTAGTCCCAATGTTGAAGTTCGGTTTGATGCACTATCTAGAGGATTAAATGATCCGTAGAACATTTTCAAACTAGCTGCAACCAAGTGCTTTCCGTCGAAAAAATTACTCCAAATATTGCCCAATTCAATGTATTGGTTGGATTCGGGTACGATCTGACAGTGGTTCAAACTATCTTAATCAGATCCCCGAAAAACTACCTATATTAATTGTAATGGCTGGATCCGGGTATGATCTGACAGTGGTTCGAACCATCCACCCGTGAGAGAACAATCTCAGGTAACTTGATACATAAAGCAAAATCATCACCTTGGCCTTCTAATGAAATTCTACATAAAGGATGCAAATCTTTGACTAGTATTGCCAAGTGAAGAATATATAGTATTAATCTAATGATGATCATATGGTTATTCTTACTTTTATTCATCAACGTATATCGGGTGTTCCGTATTTGTTGTATTCATGGGTCGATGTGGAAAGTGATCAAGTATGATATTGACACATATTAAAAGAATTATTTATTATTTATGCGTGGAAATTCAATACTTCACCATTATTATTCTTAATATATTGGGTCTTACTTATATGTGGTTTTCAATGATGAGTGTATAAAGTCATCTGAGCTTTCACCTAGTTTGAAAGTCATATTATTATTGAAGTTCCAACACGTGGGCGTTATTTGTCACATTATGGAATCATCTGAGCTTTCAACTAGTTTGAAGCCATATTATTATTAAAGTCCCAACATGTGGGCATTATTCGTCATATTATGGAATCATCTAAGCTTTCACCTAGTTTGAAAGTCATATTATTATTGAAGTCCCAAAATGATTGATTTTGGGCGATATTTTCAAAGTATTTATCTTAATTATCAAACTTTCTCTTAGTTTGAAAGTGAAATCCTTGCGAGTGTCACCTAGCTTGGTAACTCGGACTCTTATTAAGCCCCAAAACGAGTGATTTTGGGCGTTATTTGTCAATGTATTCATAACCTAGCTTGATAACTTGATCACTTATTAAGCGGACCTATGTCCGATCAGTATATTCATCAATGTTTTCGAAGGATTCACCTAGTATGATTCCTTATCTAAGTCCCGGATGATTGACACCCGATCAAAATATTCATCAATTCTTTCGAAGGATTCACCTAGTATGATTCCTTATCTAAGTCCCGGGTGATTGATGGCTGGGCAATGCGGACCTATGTCCGATCCAAATATTCCTAAAATGCAGACTTATGTCTGATCCGAATATTCATCAATGCTTTCGAAGGATTCATCTAGTATGATTCCTTATCTAAGTCACAGGTGTTTGACTACCAGGCCATATCGACATATCAAGGTCAAATGTCGAATCATCATATCAAGCTCAAATGCCGAATCATCATATCAGGCTCTAAAGTCGAATCATCAAAAGTGGCCCAAAGGCCAAATATTTATAATTCATGGGGCTTCCACCATCATGGGCCCATCGAGGCAAGAATTCGAAGTTTACCTTATTCGGACCTTATTGCATGGTTTCTTCCGAATATTTATTTGATCTGCATCACAGGTATGATTTTTTCCGCATAAAGACTGATACCCTCGCTATAATAAATTCCCTCATCTATCGCTCTTCATGCGTGGGGCTAATGTTATGGGGTCAAATAAATAAACCCGTAATTTATTTAGTCAAACCCTAACCACCCAACTCGGTTCAATAACTTCTTAAAATAACTACCCACTACTCATTATAACCTACCACTCACCCATCATACCCATGATTCCCACATTAATTCACCATCCAACCTCCATTCTACCATTATAAATACATGTCGCGTACATCATTTGCACCGGACTAAGCTTTTATATTGCTATCGTTACACTACAATAAATATTCACCCTCCTACGTACAATCTATACTGAACCAAATATTCCTTCAATTGATCTGAACTCATCCTACAATCCATTAATCTTGTATTCGTTCATTATCATATATTCAATACTTTCTGTCTCCCGATCTGACTTGAGCGTCGGAGGGGTTTTCGGGGAAATCACCCCCCGGATAAGGCTAACGTTGTATTGCAGGATTTGAGGTCTCATCAGCGGAAGGATCATAAACATTTTCAGCATATTGATGATTGTACCCGATTATACCTATCTCCAGGTATTTTAAGTGTCTTTTGCACTTTCTCGTTTCATCACCGAAACAGGTTATATGTCGGTTATAAAAATCGGTCACATTTCGGGTTCGATTTTAGGATTTTCGGTCGTAAATCGGTTCGGGCACAACTTCGTTTCGGATAATATCGGTTCGTTAAACCTAAAAAGAAACATATTTTCAGATCAGTTAACTTTCAATTTCGATTCGGATTTTCGGGTTTGATCACATTTGAACAACTCTACATAAAAATGATAATTTTACCATGTTATCAAGTTGTCAAAATAAAGGTATCAATTGAAGTTGGTGATTGATATAAGATGGTCATTGTATTGTGCGGGTGTTTTAGTTCTCATCAATTAGATACTTTTCCCGTTTCTAATTAGTTGCAAAATTAGAAAACTAGTATTATTTATTTATTGCTCTTAATATGTGATTAGTTTTAATTTATTAGAGATATTAAGAATTGAATTAGCTCATGAAATAACATGAAAAAGCAAATATTACAAGTAAATTAGTAGGGAGAAAATAGTAATTTACTTTATAGTAATAAAACCAATGGTTATTACTTATGAGATAATTCAAATCTCATGTAGTTTGGTAGAAGTATTCTTCATTTTTATACGGTAGAAAATACTCTTATGATTTCTTTATTCAAAACTAGCAAATTTGTATGCAATTCAGTTTATTTTAAAAGCGACTAATGTATTTTGTTTTCGATACAATTACTCAGTATTGGTTCTTAGGTAGAGCTGTTCATGGGCGGGTAGCGAACCGGGTATTTGCTATAAAATCTACCCACGGGCACAAATATACAAAATCGCGCCCGCATTTGAGGGCATAATTTTTTGTCGCTACCCGCCCATTTTTAAAGCGGGCGGGTAGGCGGGTATTTATTACATAAATATCAAAAATATAATACAAAATATAAAGTTGGGTTTTGATAATAATTAAAATACAATACATTGTCCAAAATACTCCAAATAGATAAAAAGTGTCAAAATACTCGAATTACATGTATATAAAAATACATAAAAAGTTTAAAAAAACTTGGTCAATGGTAACACAAGCCGTGAGGGAGGAATGAAGAACTGTGAAGCTGTGTGCCCGTGAGGGAGAAATGAAGAAGGCAAGAACTGAAAAGCAGGTTTTGAAATTTTAGGGTAACTTAAAACATTAAAAGAGGCGGTTCCTTACTTCCTTTTTTATTTTTTTCTTTTTTTTTTCTTTTGGGTAACTTAATATAATTGATTATTAAAAATTTAATATATATTAAACTAAGCGGGCGGGCGGGTATACCCGCGGGTATTTTTTTAGTGTCGCTACCCGCTCATTTATCTTGGCGGGCGGGTACTACCCGTCCAAACTTAAATTTTTTTAAAAAACGCTGTCCATGCCCGCCTGTTTTTCGAGCCGGGCGGACCAGACCTGGCGGGTAGCCCGCCCATGAACAGCTCTATTCTTAGGATATTTAGAATAACTGACTATCTAATAGCTTACTGTTTAGAGTTTCTATAAATATGAAACCTCAAATATTAAATAGTGCTATTTAGCCAATAATTATAAACGAGTTTGAGCAAATACAAATAGATCATTTACATGTAAAGCACGGCTAATTATGAATCCATCAATAAAAGTGGACCTACTTAAATCATCATAACTCTTAGATTGCAACTTGTCCCTTTGAAAATTATGTTTTGTTCGGTTTCCATTGATTTGTCGAGGAATTTGTCAAATTATAAAAAAAAAATTGTCCAAACATCCCTTATTACAATTTAGTTGACTATTATAGATACTGCCTGTCAAAGAGGAATAGAATCATAAAAAAGGAAGAAAAAATGAGCGTAACAACTAATAGATACCTAAAGCAGCCGGTAAAATGTGTTAAAGGGTGTTGTTAGTAAAATTTATACACAAGTTGATTTATGTAGAAATAATCAAGCGTAAGGATTATTTACAACAGATGAGCCATTAGTTGGATTATACAAAATAAGTTTTCTTAAAGATAATATTATATATATATAAATAGGAAAACAATATATAAGATATAATCTTTTATTTTATTTATGTAGTTAGAGATAACTTTTTTTAGAACATAAAAATTTAATTATACTTTATAAATTTAAAATTTATTCTTTCTTAAAAGGTAAAAAATAATTATATAAAATATTAATCCTTAATTTTCTTGTAAATATAATAACCAAAAAAAAAATAATACCGTTTAAAAAGATGGATGTACTTGTAAACGTAGGCAAATAGACGTCATCATGACTGATACAACTTGTACTAAATATACTAGTACCATATGTACAATGTGTATCCACCACCCTTATGCAAATTTTTCCTAGAGAAAAATAGACCACAAATCAACAAGTATTCTCATCCTCAGACAATAATTTCTCATAATCTCACAATAATTTTCTCATTATCTAAATAGTTGTGTGAATCAAATATTTTAATAAATTTAATAAACTGTCATGTTATAAGGATGCTTAATGTTTATGTACTCATTTCTTCTGATAGAATTGAATCAAAGAGAAATAGGGAAATTTTTAAGAAAATAGTAATAAATTAAGAGAGAATGTATTGTGTGGATGAAATTAAAAGAGAGCTAATTTGTATGGATGAGATTAAAAGAAAATGGTGGACCATTATCCAAAAATAAAAATGATCAAAATATATAAGTGGAACGAATTAAAATGAAAAATGCTTCAAATTCAATGAAATGGATAGAGTATTTGTTACTGGCTTACTGCACAGTCCCTATGTTGTAATTAAATGTCACATTTAATAATCCATCAATTTTTTAAAATGAGAAGGAAAATACATGGGAGAAATAATTAGTGAAAAAGTAAGAAAAAAAAATGATAATTTTATGATAATTACTTTCTTCATTCTGAAATAGTCGATACATAAGAATTATTATTACTATTCATCTTCAAGGTTATTTTATATATTGCGACTAATGTGTTAGAAAAAATATAGTCAATTAAGATCTTGTTTGAATCCTCTAATCGAATACTTTCATAATATCAAATTTTTATAATTTTTAGTTAAACATAGCTTCAAATATAAATGAACTAAATTACGAATTGGATTGCTTAAAATGTGAAATATAACAAGCGTAATAGAATGAATGAAGTATATAAATAGTTGAATTTTATAATAACATAAATAATGAAAAATTTTATCAAATAAGAATCATTTGATTGGTATTGGCCAAAAGAAAAAATAGTACAAGTGTAATGGAATGAATTAAGTATATAAATAGTTGAATTTCAGAAGAACATAAATAATGAAAAATTTTATCAAATAAGAAACAATTGATTGGTATTGGCCAAAAGAAAAACTAGGGCATTTAGTCAAAATATTAGAGACTGTAATTTATAACCCACCTACTCTTCGGTGTTGATGAAAATGTTATAGTTTAAAATTAGGAAAAATTATCGAGAATATTCTAGCTTTTTCATAATTTTTTCTACAGTAATCTTAACTATTGATTAACTATGAATCATTTTAGTTTTGAGGGATATTTTTCTAGAGTAAATGAGGTAACCGAATGACTTGCTTTAGCAAGTTTTATTTTTTTTAAAAAGATAAATAAAAATTAAATATTAAAATAAATATTAGAAAAATGTTAAAAAAACGTTTTCTTATTTTTTTATTATTCAAAATTTTTTATGTAAATTTTCAAAAATTTTCTCTAATTTCACATTATTTTCAGTTTACTTTTTTTGTAAATTACCTACTATAGCAGGTCATCGGGTTACTCGAGTTTGCTTTTGGCAATTACTCCCTAAAGCTAGGTTTATTCATGGTTAACAGTAGGTAGAATCATTATAGGAAAATAATTTTTATTGTCACAATCCAACATTGTTAAATACTTTAAAGTAATTACATAAAAATCAATGATAAATTAAGTATAGTACAATTTTGATGTAAGTAAAGAAAGAAGCGTTAGTGAACTAATAAAAGATCTCCTTAAAACTATAATAGCCATATATAGAAAAAAAAATGCATATATTTTTCATGAAGGAGGAAATTCATCTAAACTGAAAAAGAGCTTCTAAGGTTATTAGGATCGGGATTTTACTTAGGATCGTTGAAGGGGTAGGATCAAAAGCGATATAATTGAATCATAAAATGTGTGATCCTAAAAATATGCATTGATGTGCTTTGTATAACTTATTATCAATTATATGTTCTCGTATTAAATTTTAAGGTGTAAGTAAAAATCTCATTTGACTTTATCTATTAACTTTTTTAAAAAAAATACTTATAATAATCAATTTTAAACTACTAATCAAGAAAAAATTGAATTTTATAAAGGTATGAATATAATTATTTTAAATATATATTTATATATAAGTGAAATCTTTTATTCTACGATTGAAACTACACATATAGGGTCAGATCGTAGGATCGTAAGATCGTGTTATAATCCTACCATCTAAATTCTTTAGCCAAGTAGAATCGCATGATTCTACCACATTAAGATCTTACCTATGATCTAGATCGATCGCCTATTTTTGAATTGTAAGATCGTAGAATCATAGATCAGAATCGAGATTCCAATAACTATGGATGCTTTTCTGAAAAAAGATTCTAGAGCATTGTTACGTTTAATAAAAGTTTTAATAGACAAAATGTTCCAATGGATACAAGATAGTAAAGCCGGAAGCAAAAAACAATTGAAATCTCGCCCACATAAATGTGTAATACAAAAGTAAAGATGGTACTACATGTCAATAAATAGGTAAGCAAAATGAACATGGTTGTGGTGAGCTAGTATGTAAAGTTAGAGCATCTAATAATAGGAGTTGCCAAAAATGTGTTCAGAAAAAGCAACAATATTCAAGATAGTGTTCCAAAACCTAACACTGTACACAATTTAAGCGTTGAAGTCCACTACATTGAAAGAAGTTTTTGCATCCGAGAAATCTAAGTTGCACTTCACTTTCCCTACTTTGTTTGATGCAGATGATGGTTGTGGATCATGTAAAGAAGTAGACAACTTACTGTGATGAATGAGTATCAAACAACGTGCAGGCCAATTGTTGTGGATTAGGTGAAGTATCTAGTGCAAGTGCAAACGATTTCAGAACCCATTTCAGTACACCACTTTTAAACAAAGTGGCAGTTGTAACCAGCTGTATCTCAATCGCTTTAACTCGTAGTGATTGAGCAATGTCTTGATAAGATACAATATGTTCCTGTTAACTGAACATAAATGAATAGTAGTAAGCATACTAATTATTAAAGTTAAGGATTTGCCGAGGTTAGATTTCAGAGATTTGTGACTCACAAAGTAGCTGGACTATATAGTTCATCGATAGTTTTACAAAAGAGTTCTACTATAGGGTCATTGAATGCATTTTGTTGAATAGAGCCCGTGCTATCGTGAGCGTCAAAAGTGAGCACTAATCAAATAGATCACAAAGGTAAAACATGCATATGTGAATTTTCAATAGATAAACTGTACATATGAATTTTATGAACCAATCGTGGCTTAGCTACACTTTCTTTCTCGTGGTACCATGTACACTCAAAAACTTCATTCCTTTCACTTTTTTGTCAATTTTTTTTTTTTTTTTTTTGTAGTGATCACATCCTACAAAATTTTTTTAATATAATTGTAGCTACAATTCTCAAGCAATGCTTTTATCCATTTCTTGGATAATGTTTGCAGCGTATTGCATGCAAAAGGTTTAGTTTCACTTGATTGATATTGCCTATAATTCTATTTTATAATAATTGTTTTTGTATATAAGTAGTAAAATTATTGTTGTGGTAATTCAATTTTTATGATTACTACTCTATTTGGGAGCAACCTTGAATTAGATAATAAGGGATATATCATGTTTGTGAGAAAGGTACACACTTGTGTACTATAGTTTAGTTCTCAATCTTAGCTCATAAATTTAAGGGACCAGAGTTAGTAATTAACTCTTAAAGTAAAGTAGGCTACTTTTTCCAAATAGAAAATAAGGAGAACATGATAATAAAGTAACAACCATTCATAACCTTGATTTTATTGATGTTTACCAAGGTTAGCCCAAGTGTTTTGGAAAGCATTCCTGACAACAAACTAGGGTACATGGTATCATTAATGCATCACGATGACCAAATCTTCTACATAAAACCTCATTGTAGTAGAGATTGATGAATGTAGCAGGTAAGGCACATTATTGTATATTTAAGTTGTGGGTTAATATTGCAGTATTTGCTAAATCCTCAATATGGTGTTAATGAATGTAAATGTTGGGCTTAACAGAAGTAAGGTAGTTTAGAGCCAAAAATGAGTTACAAGACTACATCATGCTTTCTAGAGAAGCAGTACGTGGAATGTGATATGGATACAAAATGAACTATTGGTCTAAGATGTTGTTACATTAAGTAGCAAAAATCTAAGTCTATGATAGTAGCATCAATACTGTTGCTTTGTTGGTTCTCAGTTTTATATAGCTGTTTATTCATCCAAAACGTTTGGCAATATTGCTGTATCAATCTAAGAACTACTATCAACAAATGAATTAGAAGAAGGAAAAGACAACGACTATGGGAAATTAAGCTAGCGTTATATAAACTCAATTCTCTTTACAAGTAAGCATGTTCTATTATATCATGAAATATATAATAAACTAATATAAGTAAAAAGTGGGAGTTAACACCGTCTTGATTTTAATGAAGGCAATTGTGGTTGGCTGTCTTTGGTTTAAGGCATGCGCGTCTCCAAGATTTGTGCTTTGTACTCTCGAAGCATCAAGGATAAATGAGAAGAGGCCCTATGAAAAAAAAGAAAATGTATTGAAGGAGACATATTACTTTGTGTAAATGCATTGTTATGAATTATTTATAGACTGCGTGCTTTACCATTTGGCTTAGAGAATCTGCGTTTTCACTAGTTAGTGTTGGTATGATTAATGACGACATCGTAGTTGATAGGCCAAAATCTAATACTTTTCGAAGGCAATAATCTTTGTATAAATAAAGATGGCAATGGGTTTATTGAATAGTAGAGTAATAAAAGGAACCATAAAACAAGACACGATAGTAATTATTCCCTTATGAGATGTAACCCTAAGAGATGTGAAAACAACGATTGGATATGCAACAGGCTTTGTTTGAAAGAAGTCGGCCATATCATTTCATGCCGACACAGTTAAGGGTTGATGTGAGATGCATAAGTTAGCCCAGATAGGGTGAAAAAATAGGTTGGTCAGTGTAACATATAGAACACAATAGATAAATATGTTGGAAAAGCTAAGGTGTGCAACGCTATACTTATGTTCAATGATAATAATTTCGGAAACATTGTTTTGTTGTTCAAACGCACCTCTTACAATGCACTTGTTGCCAATGAAAAGAACAACACTAATTATATCTAACTAATAAACTATTGATAATAAGTTACTTTCTTGATGATATACTTATAACTTATATGTAATGATAAGAATAATTATTAAATATGTTTGATATAAAGGATACTACAATTGTTGCATGTATACGCACCAAATCTATCATTAAAACTTGTTCTGTGAATAGTTGTTATTGAATAGAGTTGTTTATGGGCAGGCTTGGGCGGGTTCATAATTCAAAAGTCCGCCCACATTTGAGGACAAATTTTTTTGTTGCTAGCCGCTCATTTTCTTAGCACGCGCGACCTGTAGGTAAGCGGGCTTTGCATATATAAAAATTAAATATACAATACAAATTATAAAGTTAAGGCTTAATAACAATTAAAATAATACATACATTGTCCAAAATACTCCAAATACATAAAAAGTCTCAAAATACTGAAATTACATAAATATAAACATTAGTATCATTATCTTACTACGGAGTAATGTAGACAATAGATGAGTAGAATAGAGTACTAATAGGAGTATTAAACTAACCTGGGTAATCTTTACTTAATGGGTCTTGTAGACAGTAGATGAGTAAAGTAGAGTAGCTTCAAAAATTATAAAATTAATATTTAATAATTAATATATCAAACTAAGCGGGAGGGCGGGTACACTCGCGAGTATTTTTAGTGTTGTTGTCCGCCCATTTATCTTGGGAGGCAGGTATTACCTGTTCAAATTTTTTTGAAACACGTTGTCTAAGCTCGCTCGTTTTTTGAGCCTAGGTCGAGCCTGGCGGGTAAGCCGCACATGAATAGCTCTACTAGTGAAGGATAGACATGACCGAAATCTTGTGAAGAAGAATTAATTTCTTGAATTACGGTGCAATTACTTAACATCATTTCATATTCCTATGTTCTGGTTTTGTACTTTTCATCCACGACATTAATTGTAGGATTCGAAATCAGATATTCAAGATGCTGTAGATTTAAAGAATCATAAGCTTGAATGTCATCTTCGAAGAGTGTTGCTCTCATAACATCGCTCTAATAATAGTAAAGATCAAATAACAGTTAGCTAAAATCTGTTAAAAAGGACGGTTGTTTGAAAAATAAATAAAAGTTGTTATTGTTTTGAGCATATAACTATTCATCTTGCAGCATATGGCGTTGGTATTTTTTTTTTTTTTGCCTAGTGATTGAAACGAACTTTATTTTTCAATAACTTTGATTTTAACTTTATGTACTGCTGATGTGTTTGCTAATTCATGCAAAGTAGAATATTTTTCCTTCATGTCTGCAGTGTCAGAGTAACCAATGTTATGAAATTCATACATTAAACTAAAATTGGACAAATGAAGCTGAAATTAGTTTTGACTTTTTAGTGTTTTTGGAATACTATTGAGCATGCAATAAGGGAAATGAATAGGGAAATGACAATAGTAAAAAGATGACTTGTTAACACTAATACAAAAATAGTATATGCGCAATTGATAATGTTTTATAACTAACTAAGACATCATCTATGTAATACTTTGCCAAACAAACAACCTTCCGCATCCTTGCTAAGTTCAACACAAACCACGCCACCCATAAGAAGTCATTCTACTCAATAGTTCAATTTCAGGTATGGTTAATTGATTATTTTGTTTTTGATGCAACTTTCGTGTTTAGGGTGTCATCATTTTAATTTCTTAATGTATTTGTTGTTTTTGGTTTTTATTATATTTTGTGGGTTAGCATGGCTACTTCAACATTATTTGCTCTATATTACCTACTAAAACAAAATAAATTTAAAATAGAGTGCTAAATCAGCTTTTGGTACCAATTTACTCAAAATTTTCAAAAGTTTACGTTAAAAGTCAATCAAACAACTTTAACTTCTAAGCAATATTTAGTACATGAGCAAAATCTTTCACCTCATTAAATTCTAAGAATCACATAGTTTTATTTGATATTTCAAGTGTATGAATAATAAACAGCAAATTAACGAACATAAATTAAACAACACAAAAAAACAGCAACCAAGATTTATTAAATGTCATCAATAAACATGTTTAGTTAAAAAAAACACATAAAAGTAAACAAGTCTAAGCATGCATGTATTAAGTTCAGAGTTAAGCTGTAACAAAGAGTTTGCTGTAAATTTATAGAACGGGAAAACACTAATTAAATTAACAAAGAACAAGTACATATAAGCATATTTACGCAAAATTTGAGAACATTAATTTGAGTTCCTTATCTACTTTTTTAAGTGAAAGAGTTGTGTATGCACCGGTTGTAGGATGAGTTATATGTGAAAACTTAGATTTTATAGATAGTTGGAGTGGTTGTGGTTAATTATACGTTATTGAATAAAGCTATTTTGAAGAAACAGGACTCCTAAAATTTCAGTAAGAGAAAATCAAAAAAGCAAAAAAAGTTGTCTGTTAGAACCATGTGCACCATACTATGTTGATTGTGTGTGCTACCGTGCCTCTAATTAGTTTGCACATTATAGTCTAAGGAGCACTATGACACTGTAGCGTTTTTATTGATATTTAGTTTGCACAAAGTCAAAGTGAGAAACTAAAGCTAGCAATAACATCAACATAAAAAGTCAACAAAATAAATTCTTGACAAACAATAATGTTTAGATACATCTTATATTCACTATATTTTGTTGCTCAATTGATTTTCAAAAGCTCTTAAAAGTCAAATTGTGAAGTCCTAATCCAACAATAAAAGTACTACATTTATTGACAGTAACATTAAAAAAATAACAACACTTTTACTGTAACCCTTAAGAAATAATATGCAATTAGTACCACCCGTATATGGAGCATCATCATAGCCGATCAAAAAAGGAAACCAAAGATCTAATGAATAAAACTAAAGCATTTCATTAACTGCTAAGAAATCAAACACATAATCACTATGGTATATACTTTTAAACTTGTGAACTTGATCCAAGCTATTAACAACTTGAAATATCATACAAGCAACAGAACTCATGTTCAAGCGTGTAACAATATGTTATTAAAATTTTATCATCATGTAGCAGTATTGGTATTTAAGTAGAAAAAATAACAACACCTCGCGAATTCCATTGGCCCTTTGCAGCATAGATGTCAGTGTAGTATTAGTGGTCGGGATAGGTACGTAGGTTGGTCCTATAGCATATGTGCGTTTAATTTTTAAAACATGACCACCGAAAAGTATAGAAAGTGAAAGACATTAGTGGAAAAAACCTTATATGATGCGCAATATATGCTGCGGTTTTATAAAAACGCAGCATAAAAGTAGTAGAAATTTTAGGCAAAAAAGAACCGCAACATATACCCTATTTTTTTTGATAAAATTCCGCCTTCATTCATACAACAGGTTTAAAAACCACGAAATTATATTATTTGTTTTCAAAACCTGCCTTACTTTGACATATGTTCATTTCTCTTCATCTTCTTCAACCCATGAAAATTTGTTGTTCTTCCTCTTCTTCTTCTTCAACCTTTAACTTCTTCAAAATCCACGAAAATTGTTGTTGTTCTTCTTCTTCTTCAAAACCCACGCAATTGTTTTAGGGCTTTGTTTTTTAAGGTGTAATTTCTTCTTCAAAACCCACGAAAATTATTATTGTTCTTGTTCTTTTTATAGTTTTTCAAGCTTAATGGTGGTTTAGGGCTTAGTTTTTGTATGCGAGTTATGTGAATCTCACTTAGGTTTTTGATGGTAATGGAATTTATTGTTGTCTTAGTTTTTTTAAGGTATATATTATTGTCTTCATTTTTTGATGCAAGTAATGTGAATTTCACTTAGGTTTTGACAATCTGAGATTGGTATGTGAAGCTATTCTTAGAAGCACACAATATGAGGGCCTTTTAAACAATCTAAGTTATAATTTCTTCTACCTTTTAGTTTTTCAAGCTTCATGGTATTTTAGGGTTTATTCAAGCTTCAACCTTTGAACATATGTTGTGTATGAGTTTGTTTTTGTGTATAAGTATAAATTCTAATATATAAGTTTATAACTTGAATGTTGTGTATAACTTGTAATGTTGTGTATAAGTTTATTTTTGTGTAATATAAGTATGAATTTTAATGTATAAGTTTAAAACTTGAAATGTTGTGTATAACTTGAAATATTGTGCAAAATGTCATTGTATACAAGTTATGTAAGTATAAGTTTATAATTTGAAATGTCGTGTATATAAGTTTGTTTTTGTTTATTGTAAATATGAATTTCAAAGTATAAGTTTATAACTTGAATGTTGTGTATAAACTGAAATGTTGTGTATCAGTATCATTGTAAGTATACGTTTATAACTATAAATGTCATTGTGTATAAGTTATGTAAGTATAAGTTTATAACTTGGAATGTTGTGTATATATAAGTTTGTTTTTGTGTATTATAAGTATGAATTTCAAAGTATAAATTTATAACTTGGAATATTGTGTATATAAGTTTGTTTTTGTGTATATAAGTATGAAGAAGTATAAGTATGAATTTTTGCATTTAAGGCATTGTATAACTTGAAATGTTGTGTATAACTTGAATTGTTGTGTATAATTCATTTTCGTTTTGTAAGTAATATATATATATATATATATATATATATATATATATATATATATATATATATATATATATATATATATATTTTTAAGTGATGATTAATTTGGATGATAATTGGTGATGATTGGGGAAATATTGAATGATTATTAGTGTAATAATTATTATGTATATAGTTATTAATATTTAGAGGCGAATTAATAAAAAATGACAAAAACAACAAAAAATATATATGAACTATATGCTACGGTTTTGATCCGCAACACTTGTGATAGCAGCATATGATACTATATTATATGCTTAGGTTTTGACCCACAGCACTTGTGATAGCAGCATATGACACAATATTATATGCTGCGGTTTTGAACCGCAACATATAATATTTGTTACTATTACAAGTGCTTCGGGTCAAAATCGTAACATATAACAGGAATAAAACTGCAGTATATAAGTTTTTTTCCACTGGTAAGAGTAAACTTTTAAAAGTGATCATTGCAAGAACTTTATAAAATATCTGAGTAACAGAATTGTTCAACAAATTTGAAATTAGTAAAAGATTGAATGTTGAGCAAACAGAAAAAAAAACTTTTCTAAAATTTCTCTTATGTGTAATGAACGTCAAACACATTTAATTTCTCAAAGTTAATGCGTAAGAATGTGAATGAGAAATCAAAAGACAATTATAATGCTACTACTCAAAAGACAATTGTTTAGAGCATACTGAATAACGCTGCCACCGGAGTATTTGCAATCTTTACAAGTCATGTGTTGATCAAAGTTACGAAACTTGATAAAAGTCATGTGTATGGACTTCACCATAGACTGATTGTATTTCAGCAGGAACATACAAACATAGGTCAAATTGTTTGAACAAAAATGCAAAAAGTCTAGCTTCAGAAGAAGCATATGTGCAAATTGATTGTTCCTTCTGTTCAAGAAGTACTTTCCAACTACAACCTCATCGCAGCTACATCAAGCTCAACAATAGCACACCGTTTAGCGTACACTGTTCAACAAAAGCTTCTACAACAGCAGCAACGACAACACTAAGCAGCAGCAGTAGGCTCAACTGTAGCACACCAGCAACAACCTATTCGAAAGAGATCACTGGTGTGTACAATGATAACATGAAGTGCATACAAGGAACACATAATCACTGTGGTATGTACCTTTAAAATTGTAAACACGATTCAAGCTATCAACAACCCTAAATCTTGAGTGTGCTGTTATAAGAACTTCGGAACACACGAAAGAATAAGAAAGTACAAGAGGCAATAAAAAGTTACTAAACCTGTTCAAGTCATGTGTACGGACTTCGCCATAGACTGATTGTACCTATTTCAGCAAGAACATACAAACATAGGTTAGTTTGTTTAAACAAAAATGCCAAATGTTTGGCTTCAGAAGAACTTTATGTAAACATTGTGTTACAAAATGCTAAGCTTCAAGGGGTTCCTTCAATTCAAGGAGTACTTTCCAACGACAACATCACATCAGCAGCAACAAGCTCGACAATAGCACACCGTTTAGCGTTAGTCTTGTCAGCAGCACACCGTTCACCAATAGCTTTGACAACAGCAGCTTCGACTACATTAAGCAGCGGTAGTAGGGACAGCAGCACACTAGCAACAGTCTGTTCGACAGAGATTACTGGTGTGTACGATGATAACATGAAGTGTATACGAGGACAAGGAACAAGGTTAATTAGGAACTTTATAATATCCACATTGATGGTTCCATCAAATCTCAAAGAAGTCTTTAACGAAGAGATTATGTGTGATATTAAGGATTCAAGTTCATATATGTTGGCCTCTCAAAGCTTAGGGATCTTCTACATATATCATATATTGCTTCATTGTTTACAGAGACTTCAGTGTGTTCCAAGAGAGAATAAGTGGAAAGAATACTATTCTGGTGGCTCTAACAACTACCACATTAAAGACTTCATACAACTAACATACTATATATTAATAATCTACTCTATTTTTGAAGCTTAAGCAATTCATAGAGCATCAACTAAGTTAAGAATATACCATATACCATCATGATGTTCATTGTAATTGAAAACTACAAAATCAAGTATATCAATCAAAACCAACACAAAACAGATCAGAATAAACAGAAAACATACATAGAGTGGTGATTAAAAGAAGTGTAGGTATGAAATAAAATGGCAAATCCACTATCTTTTGTAGTTGATGTGCAGCATATCTTCAGAAAGCAATTGCACTACTGGAGAATCTTCATAGTCTTTGAATGTTGCACCAAAGCAAAAAAACACTATTCTAAAAATATTAGATTGACATCTTGTATATAGTTTCTATTTAATAACAAACAATAAATGTTTATTAAATTGAATTCCTGTAATTTAACATCTACTTAACTAAATGAACTTTAAAATTCTTACATGGTATGAACTATAGCATTGCACATATCCCAAGAAATCAGATGCATGCTTCTAATCAGAAGAGGTGGAAGCAAGTATGTGCAATATGCTAAATAGCCATCCATCAACTAAACAATTGTTTTATAAACAATTGTACACACGAGAACAACCAATCTGAAGGCAGACTTTTAGGCCATTATGTTCCTGGCTTTCCTGGCTCAAGAAATTGCAACGTACAACTTCCCATGAGAAAAACACGGTTTTTGAATGTATACTCTAACTTCATATAGAGTTTGCCTTATGATTTATTTATAGTCAATACAAATCACAACTTTATTGGAAATTGCAGTCTCTAAAATTGGTATGGATAACCTGATGATTCTGAGAGCCTAAGATTAATGCACGGCAACATTGCACACTTACACTTTGAAAAGCCTGTAGAAATCTAGCATCGTATAACATTTGGCATGAAATTTTTGCAAATAAGTCTTATTCTATTACACAAGCTACTTGATGGATCAAGGTTGCGCTACAAAATAATTGGGCAATTCAACTTTAAAACCAAATCATGTGGACTCATGCCTTCAGGAGAAAGTGTATTCAAGAACTTTTCAATTAGCTTTGAATTCACCAAATTAACATCTTCATTTCGAGGTGTCAGTATAGTGCGTTTCACAAAAAATAATTGATGGATAGACTGAGTAGAAAACTGGAGATATACTGCTTGTAAAAGATCCTCAAGGTGATAGGAGATTCTCCACAATTCAAGTTGAAACTCTTTGAAATACTAACTATTGTGCGACAGCGGAAGCAAAGATAAAAATATAATAATGAAACAATAAAGATTCAAACATACAATAAAGAAAATCACACCGAGAAATTAACGTGGTTCACTATCAACGTGATAGCTACATCCACCGGCACCGAGAATAAACTTTTTACTATAAACCGGGAGATTACAAGATGAACACGAGAAACCACAACAATAGCTCTCCAAGCTTTTTCTCTCTTAGTTTTCCTCACTTTTTGTTTTGCATTGCATCCTTTTTTAATTCTAATTACATGGGGCCTTTATATAGTATACCTCATAATAAAAAGAAATTAGGGTTAAGAAAATACAAAAAATCGTCAAATACTAAGAGTAACCGGCCAAAAACGTGCCAATAAACCGCCATTACGCGAGCCGTATAAAACTACGCGAGCCGCGAAACTGAGACAGAACCTACTCCGCGCCCCGCGGATTGGGACAGTGGAACACCGCACCCCGCGGATTGGGACAGCAGGTACTCCGCGCCCCGCGGAGTTCTCTCTGTTCGAGTCACCACATTTCAGCACTAACTAAATCAGATTCTTACATATGAAGTTCACCGTTTCCCAATGCTAGCAAAAACACTGAAGAGTTTGGATCTTCTCGAGCTTGCATATTTTCAGTTAGCACAAACTGAGTGAAAAGACGTCACAAGTGTGAACTAAACAACTGTAACCAATTATTTGTTGTTGTGATTTGTTGGGAACAATTGGAAAAATTTGACGAAAGTCACCACCAAAAACAACAACCTTACCACCAAAGGGAACTTCAGGTAAACATAGATCTTGTAAAAGCAAATCAAGTGATTCAATGTTCTCTCTATGAGCCATGAAAGCTTCATCCCAAATAATCAGTGCTTTCTTTTATGATAGCAGCAAGACTTGATTGCTAATCGACATTGCACGTAAAGGATTCTCTACAATCAACTGGTAGTTCAAACCTAGAATCCTCAATTCGACTAGTGTGCATATTAGAAGCTGCAATACCAGAAATTGTTGTTGGTAACACAATTTGATTCAGTAAACATACCTTTGCATATAGTGCACTGTATAAAAAGGTCTTGCTAGTCCCCCAAGGCCATCAATGAAAAAGAAACCCAATTTTTTCTCTTTCACATGAGAAAAAATACACTTGTATGCAGTTCTTTGTTCATTGTTAAGTTGTTTCCTTGCAGCATTACACGCCTCTAGAATAGGAGCATCAAGAGCATCAATAACATTTCCTGTCCTTTGTACCAAAGTATATTCACTTCTACAAAGGTGCTGTAAAACATAAACTTTAAGACTTTTCCCCATGTTCTCCAAAAAAGAGCTAATTAATTGAAAAGTTAGAGATAAAATTCTTTGAGGCTGACATGGATGCCTAACTACATAATATTCTAATAAGTGAACATAATAACTGTCCCACATTTGAGCAGGGTTACTCGGTTCGAGGAAAATAAGAATTGTGGCAAACAACCTTCGCAAAGCATGAGGCATTTTTACGGTAACTGCTTCATCCAAGCATTGATCAATCCAATCATTAGGCTCAACTAAACCATGTTTCAAAGCAGCTTCATGGAATGTTGAACACTTGTGACTGCCGGATGTGAGTAGATCAGCAAAAGAGCATGTACCAACATCACTTGCTAACAACAATCTTAAAAAAAAATCGTTCACCTTTTGACGGTGCAACAAATGCAAGCCTACTAATCGATCTACACCGTTTCCTTTTGTTCTAACTTTTGCTCTGTGAATGCCATACATGATGCTCAACAAACTCTAGGAACCAATATTTAGGTTCAAAAGGATGTGTTGCATTATAATAAAAGATCTCGATCAAAACAGTCTTAGCTCTACTTTCACTATTTGGAACATGTGCAAAGCTTTCTGTAGCATTAAAACAAACACTCTACATATTAGGAAAATTAATCTGTAAAGGCATAACTGATGGTTTCATATCATACAGGTCAAAATCGAATATTCTCCATGCAACTTTTGGCAGCAAAACCCATCTACTGGATTAGTATGTCTGAATCTTATCAACCACTTGTTGCTCACAATTAGACCAAACATTAAATGAAATCTTATCATAACCTTTTTATAGTATTTTGTATGCATAAACAAAAATTTAAGAGCTCTCTAAAACCGGATCTTAAGCAGTAGCTAAATAACTAACATTAATAATATATAGACATATTTAACAACCTTAATTGTTGCAAAAATTTCAACATTTATATGACAATCAAAATAAGCTAGAAGATACGGATTATAAGGAATAACCCAACGATTATCTGCATATGTGTTGAAAGCTGAAAACTCCCTAGGGTAGTTAGGCTTGAATTGGGACTTTCCATTTTGCATTATCATACAAGGGCATTGTGGATCCAATGATCCACATGGCTATGCATCATATAGTGCAATACAATGCTTCATAAGTTTGTACAAGAGACATCTGGTGTCTCAGCATTCACAAATTGATCAAATTGCTCTGGGTACCTAGTTTTTTAAGAAGGTTGCAAAATCATTAAGAAATGAGCGTGTGGAAGACTACACTTTTTGAATTCAACAACATGTATCATTACAGCTGGTTCACTAAATAGCTTTTCATCTTTAAGTTTCTTTTTCAAAACCTCTAACTTAGCTCTAAATATTCTAGATACCAACTCTGGTCTATCTTGAGGATTTTCACCTTTAGATAACTCTTGTTTGATTTCGATCTAATTTGGATTACAAGTGCTAGTTAGAAAGACATCAAGTTTGACGTATCTTTAGACAAGTGCTATAGCATTCAAATAAATGAAGGTGGAAGAACGATACGACGCCTTACGTTTGCTGCACTAGATTCACCAGTATTCATTGTGTCCATAATTCCTTGGTACAGTTCTGCTCGTAGTTGTGTTTGATTATTACGGCAAAAGTCTATTCGGGTACCCTCTAATTTCACATACATATCTACAAAGAATTGCTAAAACAACCTAGTGGTTCTAAGAATGTAATTTCGAGGTCCAATTTGCACAATACTCTGGATATGAAACCCTTTCTTTGTGTTTCTTGAAACCATCTTACGCAACTACATTAATAACATTCATATATAAGCAAATAAAGTTTTTTCCAAAGCATACATTTCTAAAACCAATTCATTTACTTGTAGCCTCATCCAAAAGTAATTTTTGCACAGTATTAGCTAAAAATAAACTAATAGGAATTTTCGAACACCATTACAACTTTTTCTTATCCCCTGATGCCAACCACAATGGCCTGACAGAAACAATAATGGATATTGTAAGGGATCATAGCATCCATAATAATGATATTTGCGGTGAGACTTATTTGATTTTCCCCAAACAACTATATATGGACTTCTTGAATCATCAGATGGGACATCATCAATCCAAACGGCAGCAAAGATCGGAAGAATTTTCTATATGGGTTACAATCCATGATTTCCATTAACAAACTAACCACATCAGGTTTAAGTTCAGGGACAGGTTGGAACAAAGTTCTTTCACATATTGAGCATCATAAAAGTATAGTTGTAAAAATTTAGGCAGCTTATCACTATCAGTTATCAAATCTGATACAAAGTAATATAACTGGCCATAAAGCTTAAACACATAAATACCGTTATGCAGACCCTCCAAATGAACTAAATGCAAACATATTATTGTAACGGGAAGCATACTGCCTAATATGAACTGTAGTTTCACTTTGAGAATAAAACAAATTTCTGAGTTGAGCAGGTTATTCAGTAGTTAGTATTATACTTTCACCTCCAAGACAACAAAAAGCGTTGACTTGAAAGCAAACAGTTTGGCACCACATGAACTACAATGTGTTGGGTCAAACTGCTTAACAGGAGACTGGAGCAATCAGTAAGTACCTTTCTATAAAACATGTACAACCTGTTTTCAAAATTTGTATATTTGATCTACAAAAGATTTAATATATGTGCAACATTAGTTATAAAGGTATTTATTATACTGTGTAACACAACAAACATATGCATAGTCTAATATAACATTTTTATGAATTGCTGATGTCGTATTTAGTCTTAAAAATAGACTAGAGAAAAAGTGTGTTTCCACAATTCGTGAATATCTCTAAATATTTGTTTGGCTACCATAGCTGCATTCATATGCAAACCTTTGATTGCCTTCTCTTTTGGAGTACATAAAAGGAATATTGTTAACATTACTTTATAAGATTGTACTGGATGTAAGAGTTTTAAAACAAATATAATATATAACATATTTATTAAGACCCTTATGCTTTCGTTTTACAAAATTGGAAGTTGAAGCAGCAGACTATGCAGAAGACAGTGCAGTAACCAATATAGGTTCAACAGTATCGCACCACCACTCCACCTCTAACCCCATACACCAAAAACCATCAGCTCGTGCCGCCATAAACCCTTACCCTAGATGCTCCACCAATCCTTCTTTCTTAGAATTCAATTATTTCCTCCAACTACCAATGCCACCATATATTTTCCTAACTTCACTACCACCAAACCCAATCAAAAACGCCGCCCTTCACTACCACAATTTTACAGTTGCTAACCCTTTCTTACAACCACCAATAAAGACTTTGCAACGGAAAAATATTACATCTATGGCCAACAACAGAGTTTTGGTTTAGGATTCTGACGCGTGACGTTGGTGGGGTTAGGAATTTGTGCACGAGAGAAGCAAGGGATGGTTTATGTGGGCCTAAGGTTTTCACGCGTTAGTAAGGTTGGCGTTGGTTTGCATTGGGTGTTTAAGTTGGTGGAGATGGTGGAAAGGCTGTTAGGATCAAGATTCTAAGTAGGATCATTGAGGGGGTAGGATCAAAATCGATAGACTCAAATCGTACGATCATGTGATCCTAGAAATATACATTAATATTCTTTGAGTGACTACGGCTGAAACCGTTCGGCAAGTGGAAAAAGAGACATTTAGGATGTCGACTGGAAACCAAAGGTGTATAAAAAGTTGTGGTGTAACACCCCGAGATTTTAATGACGTAATTATTTAATATTTTAATAGCTTTTAAAGATTTTACAATTATATTAAATTATTTCCGAATTAGCTTTAATAAATTTCTTTCACATACGGATTTAAATGTTAACTTATATATATATATATATATATATATATATATATATATATATATATATATATATATATATATATATATATATATATATATATATATATATATATATATATATATATATATATATATATATATATATATATATATATATATATATATATATATATATATATATATATATGTGTGTGTGTGTGTGTGTGTGTGTGTGGGTAATTTTGTGTTCTTTGCCATTGTGAGTAATTTTGTATGTGGTAGTGAGTTATACGACAACTTGAGGTTATCTCTAACATCAACATTATTAAAGTTATTGGTATTAGTGTTGTTGTAGAAGTGTTATTTGTTGATGACATGATATGGTCATAGGGTTTTGTTACTCGAGTCCCATAGGTTTAAAGAAATGGTCTTAATGCACACTTTGTTGTTGTGAAAGCTTATTTGACCCTTGGTTTAGTGGTTGTAAAAGCTTATTTGATTGTTGAGTTAATGTTACAACTGATGAACAAATATAGATTGAGTAATGTGAATTGGTTTAGTATGCGTTATAATAAGTGGAAGTTACTTTGAATGGGTGGATGATAGCTTGTTGTAGATGCTAGATGCTCTTAAGTGGAGACAAGTAGGCTTATTAGTTCTATTCCTAACTTGTATAGGTTCCCAGTTTATAAGAGGAAAGTAGACCCTTAGTTGGGTGATTTTTGTAACTTGTGGTCGTGCAGTGACGCTTGCAGATACGTACACGCAGTAATTTATTTATCATGTTTATCGTTACAAAGTATTATCAATATTTCATGATTATTTACATCGTATTAGAATTATAGAGCACCAGAAAGTAAACTATGCTAGCGTATAGTCATAATAGTGATATAGGCAAGTAGAATGAAAACATTAGGAGACTACGAGAATAGATTTCTAAATAGTAGAGAACGCACCATGGTTGTGTGTGGTATCGAAGTGATTTCCTACTTATTGAGCCTTGATGTATGATTAATTGGCGTCACTCAACTGGATTATGTCCAGTTGATTTAATAGTCCCCTAGGTGAGGTTCGACGGGACCACCGTAAGGGGGGTATGAGCATGCTTGGGTCACTGGGCGCCGGATGGCCGATACCGCCCCTTGACCGAGATGATAACATGCGGGCCTTGCATACCCCAATATGGTGGTCTCTTCACTAGTTTAGTACCCCAGTGTGTTAGTTTTTTCCGAAGGTAGGACCCAAGAGGGTCAGCTGGAGGGGGCATGAGCTCATACTTTGCCATGAGTGCCGGATGGCCGATAACGCCCCTTGCCGTGTCACTATGCCATGAACAGAGAAAGGATTCACTACCCTTGAATATATTTT